>NC_056726.1:611900199-612057699 GCF_019279795.1 Protopterus annectens
CCAATTACCACTGTCATGGCAACCAACCCACTACTATAAATCCCTACATCATGTGGGTGTGGTCCCTTTACCTTTCCTGTATGAAGGGCATCCTTCCTGTGTGTGGGCAGCAGTGTTACAGACAGCAGGTAGCAATACCTCTTTCAAGAGGACTTGCAGACTCAGGCCAGCTACATATTTGTATAAGGTTCCATACCTACAGACGGTGTGAGTAGTGTTGTTATTTGCATTGTATAGCACCAGTGTTACAGGGTTTGTGTGTACATACTAGTTTAACATGGAATGCAGTCTGTCTGCATAGCTCTCAACTGTGGGCCTATCCACATGATGGCCAGAGGTGTGCCTGTTATGTTTTATCTGTCCACCATGCAGGCCTTGTGTCAGATATATCACTGGCATTGTGTGTGTTGAGTGCTATCAGTACATGGCTACATCCATTTGTGCTCCTGACTTCATATTCCTGACTAAGGGTGTGTTGCAGACTATCCTGTAACACCAGCAACTTTCTCAGTGTATAACAACACTATTTCACATATGGCCCTGTGTTCCGGCCTCTGTCTTCTACCTATATACCAGGCTTTGTCCATATGACATGCAGTAAGGGGTTGTTATGTAGTGGCCTGTGATTATGTTGTGCTACCATTCCTGCCATCATTCCAGTGCTGTTGTGGCTCCCACTCATATTGTGGGGTAGGGGCCATATATATGTGGGCTTCAGCTGCAAAAAACATGTGTGCCCTTCTGCAGTCCAGAGGTCAGGGTATGTAACAGTGTTATATGCCTCTGTAAGTCAATCTATGGTGGAGGGGTATGCACCATATATAACCTAGGATGTTAATACATGTGAGGGATATCGGTAGTAAGTCACCTTAAGGTATATGGCTGTACATTTCCATACATTTCACCTTGGGAACATTGATGGCCTCATGCTTACTGTCATACAGACTGTTCTGTTTGTCAGTGTGATTGTGATGTTTTCAGTTAAGCATTGTTATGTAACATACATCCTCATTGTGGCAACTTAATTATTTTCCCCTGAGGGGTTGAATACAGAGTGTAATTTGAGGCTGATGAACTATACATCTGCATTACTTACTGTTGATTGATTTTTTCCTCTGGCCCAGTCTTTCTTTACTGTTGTACTACTTGAAGGCCTTGGCCTGGACAGCAACATATGTTATGCTTTCGGATTACTGTATAAAATGATCTGCTTGAGAGTCACATTACTCAGTTAGTATGTATTTCAAAGTCTTAACAGCTATATGACATGGCATATACAACTGTAATAGTACACAAATAAACATTTCTTATGTATGCAAACCTGTGTGTGGTGTCATATCCTTTGACTTCTCTGTGGGTATATGTTTCAAGCAACAATTGTCTTTTGTATGAGTGAATCATACACTGTCCATTTGAAAAGGTGACAACTGTAGGAATACTGGCTGTTCAATATGCTGTGCACCCTCAAAATATGTATCTTCCTATACATATCTATGTGTGTATGTGTATTTAAATATATATATATATATCTATATATATATATATATATGTATATCTATATATGTATCTGCATATATGTGTGTGTGTGTGTGTGTGTGTGTGTGTGTGTGTGTGTGTGTGCGCGCGTGTGTATCTTTGGAATGTTTATTGCTTCCACATTGTACATTCCCTATGGTAGCCAGACTAGTACTGCATGATATGTTATTGATACCATCCCAACATCATACAGGTAGGATGGATTACTGTTAATGTCTTGTGGCCATGTTTGGTAGGGTCCTGGATATGGACTTACAACAGATGGTATTGGGTTACACGGCAGATCTGTTTGGCTGTGAGGAAGGTGGTGATATCAATACTTACAGGAGGTATTTAGTGTGGGCCCCCTCACCCCAATTAACGGTGCCTTTGGTCATATATTTATTTATGTTCTCTCTTATATCTATAGATATATATCTGGATATATATATATATATATATATATATATATATATATATATATATATATATATCTGTGCAGGTTTGCATGAAGGTAAGCACTGCTAACTTCCGGTTACAGTTTCTTATACTCAGTTAGCTTCTAAATTGCTTAACCTGTGTAGGCATTGCTTATCCCTGCTCAAACAAGCTTAAACCTGCTTACTGCTGTGTGCTTACTCCCGCTTACCCCCGCGCTAATTTCTCTAAAAGAAATGAAAAAGAGTTGATAGGAAAGTGGCGAAAAATGGGCACAAAGAGGGAAAGACAGTAGGAAAAGTAGATAGGGATATGCAGGAGAGGTGTAGGGAAGGTCCATAGCTGCCCATTCTTCTACAGCAGCAGCTGTGCGTATACACTGATTTGGAAGTAGATTTGGACACTCATACCCCTGAGAGAGGGGTGAGGACAACAATAATATGTTGTGAAGTCAATTAGTCCAGATTACATGTGTCCAGTGGACACGTGTGTGAAATGGACAGCTATGTATGGGGCGAGATTTTTTTTTGGGAACAGATTGCTCTTTTTTTTTTTTTTTTTTTAAGGTGAGAGTGAGATGTTGGAGAGGGATAGTAGGTATATTTGGGGTAGTATGGTGGATAAGGTAATAGACAAGACAGACAAGACAGCATATATGGGTGGTATATGACACGTGTGGGGTAAACACCTTGGACGGGGAGGGGTGTTTGTAAGTCAGAGACCCATGAGCCCCCTAGTGGAAACAGTGGGACTGAGGTCACCATCCATGGGCAATCACCACTGTACCTTCACTGCACCAAAGGTGGCTATGCTGGAGGCTGAGTAGGAGGGGCAGGCTGACCCTCTAGTTGCACCACACGGCCCTCAAGCTGGTGTAGCAGATCTCCTAACTCCCTGAGGATCTCGCTACTTACCAGACCCTGGAACTGACAACTGGTGACAGTATCCTGTCCGTGCCCACTCCCGGGCAGGTGAGCCCCATCCAGTGAGGCAGTTCCACCCGATGGTGGTGCAGGACCAGTGGACAAGGAGGTCCCGGGGTGGACCACAGTCATGCTGGTGCCATGGCCAGTTGAGTTGGGAGAGGTGGGTCCACTGGGACCGGCCTTCCCAAACGTGCTATGGTGTTTTAATTTTACAGCATATGTGAGTTAGTAATAGTCAACACATTCCAGGATTAAGCATGCATAGATATTCCCATTAACCCGAAACACCAGATATGGAACAGTTGCATAGCAAACAGAACACATGCATATATGGAACCACAGTAGGCATTACAACAGTATGCAGGTACATTGATGGCAGCATGCCACCAATGTGGGGGTATTTCAACATGGCATATACATAGAACAAATTTCAATATTTATCAAACAATAGGACATATGTCCCAACAGTAGATTTAATAGTGCACATACCGACTGAGTTGTGTATTTAGTTTATTGTTGCAGATATGGTGGGGAGGAGATAAAGATGTCAATTAACAACTTGTATATTCCTGTAGTTCTCATTACTTTCCTAGTCAGTGCTGTGATCTGTACCTTACAGGTATTATTACACTACCCTATGGCCTTAGTTTGGACAGTTGAATGGATGTAGACAACTATACACATGAATTGTGTTTTACCTGTAGTATACACCTCTTAACTGGTATACCTGTGGAGGTATTGTTTGTTAACACTACCTGGCTGTTTCTATGCATATTTCCAGATTCCAGGTTGATGTTATGCACATACCTCTCCATCTCTTATAGCACACACTCTGGGCATGTCTTGACAACATGCAGTTGAAACCAGGACATATTTTGACTATTGCCCTCATAAACCTTTGGTGAGTTGTCCAATGACAGGTTTGATTTCATAGACATTTTCCAAATATTTACAGGCCTGAAAGTCAGTTATATGACATTAAATGCTGCCTACATGTCAGAGATTATCACGCTGATATGCTAGGGGGACAGGGTAACACCCAGCAGATATGGGCCATTTCTCTGGACATTCCAGACCGATCTGTGCAGTCGAGGGGTATGATTCTGCATACAGCTTACTACCACTCCCAGGATTTGAACCATGGCTGTGTGTGCTAAAATAACACAGTATACATCACAGTTGGGTGTACTATATAGATATTTTCTGTGTATCTGTTCTCTGAATTCCTTCTATAAGGCTCCTGTGGTTTTACAATCTGACCTTGTAATTCCAATACTCTTATACAGGGTTTCCTAGACAGTTTTATTATGTAACACTGTGTGGATGACAGTGATGAGTAATACCTTATTAGTCAGAGATACTGCAACACTAACACTGCCATACAATACCAGACTAAACAGTACCAGTCCAAGATTTCAATCTTTTATTTCTAGGCACAGTTTTTGTATCTGATAGACCGGTGGGGGAAATGTTTGTTAACACTACCTGAATGTTGTCATAAATATTACCAAATTCCACATTTTTATTATGCACATACGTCTCACTCTGTTAGTGCACACACTCTGGTCATAGCTTCACAATGTGGGGGTGGAGTTGGGACATACTTTGCTTATTACTCTCATAACACTTTGGTGAGTTGCTAGAGTGACAAGTTTGTTCTTATGGATATATTCCTGACAGTTATGATGTCTGACAATCAGATGTATGTCATTATTTGCTGCCTACAATTCTGGGATCATCCCACTGATTTGCCAGGGGTACAGGGTGACAGGCAAGGGACTTGCACCAATTATCTGGTCTTTCTGACAATATCTGTACATATGTGGGGTACAATTCTGCATACAGCTTACTATCACTCCCAGGATTCGAACCATGGCTGTGTGTGCTGAAAATACAACACCTCACATCTCAGTTGAGTGTGCTATTTGGATTATGTTGTCTATCTTTTCACTGTTTTCTGTCTAAGTCTCTCTTAGTTGTACAATATGACCTCTTGTGATTACAACAGTCATATACAGACATTCCTACACATTTTATTTATGTAGTGCAGTGTGGGTAACAGTGCTTAATACAACAGTGCTATCAAGAGATTGAAACACTACATTACCATATGATATCAGAGTAAACACAAGCAGTCCAGCAGTTAGACCTTTATTGTCAGACTCTTAACCTTTTATTTACATACAGCCTATACGAGACTCCTCCTGCAATACTGTCTGGTTTATTCAGTACATGCCATACACAATACAGGTTTTTTACTGACAATTAACTTTCTACTACTTTTAGATTTATTTCTAATGACAGTACATGCAAGAGTATTACTAACCTGCCTCACGATGCAACCTCTGTAATCTACAGACATGGGCTTCCCGGTTCACAGCCTGCTCGTCTGCCGCTGTCAAAGACATAAGAGGAATATTTAGCCATACCTATCCATAATGTACATGAGCTAGCAATTATTAAACAGGTAGTAGACTGATACTTACACATGGCTGGGACATCACCCGTCTGCCTAGCCTCTTGGATCCACTGATCCAAGAGCTTCCTCCTTCTCCGTTTCAGATTGGCATAGTGATGTCTGACCTGCTAACCAGTTTGGGGTATGCCAGTAGCACTGGTGAGGTCACAGGCAAGACAGTCCCAGGCTTCTGCTTTATATTAAGTTACTGAGCGGCTGGTGGCAGGTGGCAGCATTTCGAAGTGCATTCAATGACAGCAGTCAGCAACTTAACAGTAAAGAAGAAGAAAGCGTAATGAAGCCCCCCACTCTAATCCTAACAACGCGTGGCTCCTAAGACCAAACGCTCCTACCTGACAATAACCAAAGCATCTGCAAAGACCAGTCCTCACCTCCTTGAAAAACTACTACCTAATCTCTTGGAAAGACTAAACGGGAAGCCCCCCACTCTAATCCTAACAACGCGTGGCTCCTAAGACCAAACGCTCCTACCTGACAATAACCAAAGTGTCTGCAAAGACCAGTCCTCACCTCCTTGAAAAACTACTACCTAATCTCTTGGAAAGACTAAACGGGTAATACTCACAGCCTACTATCTCTTCACTAAACTACGGTAGTTGTAAACCGGAACCTGGCAGTACCTTTTTATTAACTAAAGTGCAAAATATATCTCTGCAAAGTGCTTCTTTCCTGTAAGCACTAGTAGTAACTTCACTACGCTGAATATTGCACTCACCTATTGCTGGCTCTAAGACCCTGTGAACTCCTGGCGGTGTATGCCCGCTAGCGTTCCTGACGCAAAACAGATGCCATATTGTTTAGATCTAATTTTACGACTGGGTCAGTAATTTGTTTGCAGCTAACACAAAGTGTCTGCACGTGTTCTTGTTGCAACACTGGCGTCTTTTATCTAATACTATTAGGGAATTGCTTTGTACTGCATGTTTTCTCAAAACTCATCCAGTGAGTAATCTCTAAGCCTTATTATGCCATGTGTTAAACCAACTAATGCCATATTGTTCATTACACTGAAGCAATCATGATACTGACTTTCTAGCGACTGTAACACAAACTGCATATCTACTGTTGTTGATTACTTTCCCACAAGCATTGAGTACACACTAGACCTTATAGTGACATCTCTGAATCAATACTATAAACACGGTGAAACTAATTGTGCTATCTCTCTCCCTTGTATCACAGGAAGCCCCCCACTCTAATCCTAACAACGCGTGGCTCCTAAGACCAAACGCTCCTACCTGACAATAACCAAAGCGTCTGCAAAGACCAGTCCTCACCCCCTTGAAAAACTACTACCTAATCTCTTGGAAAGACTAAACGGGTAATACCCACAGCCTACTATCTCTTCACTAAACTACGGTAGTTGTAAACCGGAACCTGGCAGTACCTTTTTATTAACTAAAGTGCAAAATATATCTCTGCAAAGTGCTTCTTTCCTGTAAGCACTAGTAGTAACTTCACTACGCTGAATATTGCACTCACCTATTGCTGGCTCTAAGACCCTGAGAACTCCTGGCGGTGTATGCCCGCTCAAGCCCTCGCTGGCTCCGCTCCGCTCCTCTCCCTGCCCCCATATCCCACCCGCCCCCAGTACCTCTACATTTATAGGAATAGATAAACCCTCCCCCCTTCCCCTTTGCAAACCCAACGCCCCTTCAATTTCCTCACTACTACTCCTACTTCTAGGCCCTCCCCCAATTCTAAAGGTAAAACTAAAGCCTCTCCCCTTCCCAGTACTCTTTCCACTCTTACACCATGGCCAAATTCACTTATTCTATCACCCCCCTCTCAACAACACTACTACTCCTTATTGCCTATTTTTTAACAAAGTATGAAAACCAAACGCTCATAGGATTCTCCCTCCTAAAGCTACACCAACTGCCATACTAATCTTTCTGCCATATCTGTCCCACCAACGCCCAACACTGTTAATACAAAATCCCCCAACATAGTCCAACTCACCCTTCATCACCCTAAAATTTCAAATAATAAAAATAACCTCAAATTACTATTCAAACTACAAAGACTATTAATTTACCTGAAAAATAGTATTACCATTTATGGCGATATCCATCCCAATCCAGGTCCCACTACTGTCCCAGACTCTAACCCCTCTAAATTTGCTCGTAATTCTACTGACTCCCTTCTAGTACTACATCTGAACCTAAGAAGTATTAACAACAAGGTGCACAACCTGCACGCTATGTTAGCTACTCATTCCCCTGACATCATGTGTCTAACTGAAACATGGCTAAAACCCACCACTAAGGACGAAGAGATTCTCCCTCCCGGGTATAATATCTTCAGGGCCGACCGTGTAAAGAAACGGGGTGGAGGTATAGCTGTTATGTTCAGGAATACCCTGAATATCATTAGGAACCCAATACAACCTCCCATAATCTCTAATTTAGAACTTATTGCCCTAAAGTTATGCTTAAACTCTCAAAAATGCATCAACCTCATTGTAATTTATATCCCACCAGGGAATAACACAGAAAATCTGGAGCAAACCCTGTCCTGGCTAGCCACTAGTTACCCACAAGAAACCATAGTACTTGGGGATGTCAATATAGACTGGTCCCTTTGTTCTACCCATACAACCCCACAACCTATTAACCTACATGGCTTTTCCCAAAATATACTTTCCCCAACCAGACTTGGCAATACTCACCAAAAAGAAACCACCATCGACTGGATCCTTACCAATAAAGATTCAATCAACTATACCACTGGGACCCTTCCCAGCGACCTCAGTGACCACCTAATTACCTATATTATTAAACACAAATGCCCAACTACTAACCCCCCCTTCTATAGACTAATTAGAAACAAAAAGAACTTTGTCCCACAACTATTCCTTGCAGACCTAAAATCCTGCAACTGGTCCATTTTAAAAGCTCTACCCCTAGAAGAGTGTTTCCCAATTCAATGATACATTTCTTAGGATACTTGACTCACATGCCCCAAACAGACTAATCAGATCCAAAATACGTATAGCACCTTGGCTAACTAGAGAAACCAAAACCAAAATGAAACTCAGAAACCAGGCCTGGGACAAATGGAGAGCCACTAAAACCCCCAAGATCGCATTAAATTTCAACAGCTAAGAAACACTAGCAAAACAGCCACTACCCAGGACAAAAAACAATACTTCTGCCACCTCCAGAATAAGCACCAGAACAATCCAAAGAAGTTCTGGGCAGGATTTAACAACCTCCTTCACCCAGGTAAAACTACTACCCCAACCCCGAGAAGCACATTGGAAAAGATCACGGAGGAAATAGCCAATACCTTTAACTCCTTCTTCACCGATACTATCCAATCACTTGCCAGTCAACTAACCTCCACTGCCCCACCTACCTCTCAACCTCATGTAGCTGCCCACACCTCCTTTAACCTAAACCCTGTCTCTTCCTCCTACATTTGTTCCCTCTTAAAAAAACTTAAACCAACCACCCTGGCGGCTGATCACCTCCCAGCGGAATACTTACAAATAGCATCCGAAGCCATCGCCTATCCTATATCCATCCTGATCAATAGAACTATAACTGAAGCCAGCATCCCCTCTTCTTGGAAGATTTCTTATATCATCCCTCTACATAAAGGAGGTACCTCCACTGAAACATCCAACTTCAGACCAATAGCAATCCTGTCCCCAATAGCAAAAATTATGGAAAGATGTGTTCACAAACAACTCCTTCACTACTTAACCCTTAATCGTCTCTTATCTAACTCCCAACATGGCTTTCGCCCCCACCACAGTACAACCACTGCCCTCCTTTCCTTTATAGACTCCATTAATAACAATCGTAACAACAAACTAATATCCTCCGCCCTCTTTCTTGACCTATCGAAGCGTTGATATGGTCAATCACCAACTCCTACTTAATACCCTAGAAAGCCTACATCTTAGCACCCCAGCACTAAGCTGGTTTAAGGCGTACCTCACTGGTAGGCAACAAGCTGTCCTGTGGCAAAACAAACTATCAGACCTGCTCTCAAATACCATCGGTGTTCCTCAGGGCTCCATACTTGGTCCTCTTCTGTTTTCCATCTTCATAAACGACCTTCACTCAGTCATCCCCAAATCCACCTGCATACAATATGCTGATGACTCCACCCTGATCTGCTCCGATGTCTCCCTCTCAAAACTCCAAACAACTACTCAACTCTGTTTTGCTTTAGTTGAGAAATGGTTCACTGACTTGAAACTCCTACTCAATCCAACAAAACTAAATTACTCCTATTTTTCCCCAACGCCAATACACCCATTGGCAATGAACTCCCAAATACTAACATTACAACATTCCATGTTAAATCCATCAACGGAACCATCATAGCCCCTGTCACCAGTACCAAATTACTAGGTGTTACCATAGACTACAAGCTAAAATTTGACATCCACATTACCCAAACCATTAAATCGGTTAACAAAAAACTTGGATCCATGTACAGAATAAAAAACTTCTTAACCCCCTCTACCAAACTAACGATTGCCTGTACGCATATCCTCTCCACCCTACTATATGCCTCCCCAGTTCTTTCCTTCCTCAATAAACGTGAACTTAACATGCTCTCTCTTGCTTATAACCATATTGCTAGATTCATAACAGGTTCTCCTTATCGCACCCACCACTGCCTTAACCTTAGGAAACTCGGTTGGTTGGAACTACCCAATCTTCTTAAACTTAACCAACTCACGAAGCCTTTAAAATAATCCACCATCCTGACAGAACTCCTTCACTGTGTAGTATTTTGACCCCTACTCCAACCTAAACTCCCTTGATCAGCTAATAACGTCCAGATCTTAACGATTAAAGCTAAGAACGCGGGTGGTGATGCCCTGTATGCCAACTCCATTGGAAAGCCTTGGAACTCCCTGCCAAACACCCTTAGACTCATGACCTCACATAAACAGTTCAAAACAACCTCAAAAACCATCTTAAGCTACAATGGCTATGCCCATGCACAGAACCTGACTAACTTATCAAATCTCCTGTACTCATAATCTGCCCTGATAATTAGTTACCTAGACCATTATTTTCACTGTGTTTATCCTATACAACTAGTTTGTCTAACTTGTTGCTTTGCTGCTTGTGCTTATATAAAGTCTATGTTATTTCCTATTCTTATATTGTAAATGTAACATGTTCTCATCATGTATTGCCATTATGCTGGAGCTTTTCTCCCCGGGCCTCTACTAAAAAGGGATATGTATCCAGCTGGACTAGCCCGGTCAACAAATGTAAAATAAATAAAATAAAAATATTGGGAACCCTGGTACTGGCCCTGCAGCAGTCTATGGTCATGGTCTTTAAGAAGGAGTCCTACCATAACTTTGGACTCCTGGTGCCCCATCACTGCACCCGGAAGATCACTCCTTCTCCCACACCAGTCATAGTGCCTACAGGAGGAAACTGCAACCAGTTATGTGATGCATTCCCGCATGTGGGGTTTAAATAGGGCCAATTTCCCATACTTTGCTGTGATTGGATGAATTTGAAAATGCTAAGCTATGGACAAACCTGCTTACCTAAGGGTTGGCATTGTTTAAAGGTGTATACCAATGGGCGCACTGATTTAGCTGGCCTACACATTGCGTCACCTAGTAAGCAGGGCTATGCAATGCTTTAATTTTTAATTTGCACACCATTTGCTGTTTGGCATTGATTTATTATTCATTACATGTTATATATGTGTTTGGTATCCATGATTCATGTGTACGTACACTGTACAGGGTCCTTGTGTTTATTAGGGGATTTCAACACTTTATTACAATGACACCTCACATCTGGACTTAATGCAGTACTCCAATTCACATATCTATGTTATGTAGTAGGTTATATAACATAAAACTGTATATAGATTCCTTTCACATGTTAAGTTTGATTTTCCTGTAGTGAGTATCTGTTTGGTGATACCTGAGTCAATTTGTACTGCTGTGATAGCTTACAGGTTAACTACTGCGACTGTAGTGTAGAGGGTCCTGCGTTCAAGACCTGCAAGGGCTGTTTATTTTGTTGCTGGGCAGAACAGCGGCTGTTGGATACAGAGTGATTAAGGCACTTTTAAGCAACTGAAAGCTGGTTTGCGAGATGGTCAGAAATACTAATTTCCAGTTAAATATGCTTACAGAGGGTTAGCTTTAATATTGCTTAACCTGTGTGTGCACTGTTTACCCCCACACAAACAGGCTTAAACCCACTCACTGATGCTTAAATATGGTTACTCCCGCTTACTACTGCTTAACAGTGCTTACTCCCACTTACCCCCACACTAATTTAGACAGAAATGTTTATCATTCATTACACATTATACCTTTGATATGTATCCTTGATTCATGTGTACATATACTGTATGGGGCACTTGTGTTTATCTGTGGATTTTACAACATTATTATAATGACACCTTACATATGCATTTAATGCAGTACTCCAGTTCACAAATATATGTTATTTAGTAGGTTATACAACAAAAAATATTGTTCATATAGTGATTTGACACGGAAAATAGAATTTGTTAGAGTGAGAATCAAACTGGGAATGACTGCTCGCAAGGCGAATGCTCTGACCACTACACTATTACAGTACTACTTCAATTGCATGTATCTTGATATTTATCTTCTTGTGCCATTTAAGCTACAGTATATGTAGCTAAGCAATTGGCAAACCGACCCACCTCCAGTTAAATTGAATCTGTTTGATAAATAAAAAGTGTTTATATTATTATATTTTAAATATTGCTCTTATAAACTTGGAGGGGTGTTGCTAGGGTAAAAGGATTTGTTTTTATGTACATTTTCTGATGCTTTTGATGTCTGACACTCGTATGTTTACCATTATTTCAGATGAGATCATCCCAGTGGTTTGGCAGGGTAAATGAGGAACAGGCCAGATGTATGTGCCACATATCTGGACATTCTTGCATTGATCTATGCTGTTGGGGGTATGCAACCCCCTATGAACAGTTTCACTCATTGTAAGTGCCAAATGACAGTTCTTGACTGTGGGGGCATCTATATTGTGAGAGCTCTGCTCTCAGACATGCCCCCTGCACTCATCCATGCTCCGTGTCTGTTTAGGAGCCAAGGCAGCGTGCCTTCATTACTATGCATGCTGTGCTGCCGTGCTGCTCCTAAACGGTCACTTCCATGCAGGAATAAGCTATTCCTCCACAGAACCTTACTGAATCCTGGGGACAGTGTGTGGAAGTTGCAAGAAAAGTCTTCTATTTTAGAAAACATGGCAATGTGGGATATTTTAGGGTATTACAGGTTTTGGAAAAAAGTAATAAAAGTATTAAATAAATGTTATGAGATATCTTGGATGAAGGTTATGGTAAATGGTTGGTTAGGAAAGAAAATAAAAATTGAAAAAGGGTTGTCTGATGAGTATTTGTTTATTTGTGCTACTAATGAATGCAATGATGCAAACACATGCTAGTGAAATGAGAGATGCAGTAAAGTAAAACTGGATTAAGACTGAATAGGTCAGAAAGTAAACTGGTAAAATAAAAAAGATAAATGGAATGTATGTTACTAAAAATGAAATAAATACATTAGGAATCAGTTATTGCAAAAGTCGGAAAATAATAAAACAATGGAGGATAATTCTGGTGGAAAACTTTCTAGTTATCTTTTTTAAAAGGGTATATATGTTAAATACATATATATTGAGAAAGTTGGGGTATATATATATATATATATATATATATATATATATATATATATATATATATATATATATATATTTATATATATATATATATATATATATATATATATATGGGTCTACTTCATAAGATCGACAGACCATTTGATCGACATTCATTTGTTCGACAGCTCATTTGGTCGACAACCAGTATTCAAGGCACTTAACAGGGATTTTCCCCCCTCCCCAATGTTGTGTGACCCTGGAGTTGATATATATATAGTTAGGGGGGTGTGGGGGATACAGCCCCTATTTCCATTTAAAACATGAAACTACAACAAAAACTACACATTTTAAACAACAATAAGTGGCTGTGCCCCCCACACCCCCCCAACTATATATATCCACTCCAGGGTCACACAACATTGGGGAGGGGGGGCAAATCCCAGGTTTTTGCCTTGAATACTGGTTATCGACCAAATGAGCTGTCGACCAAATGAATGTTGATGAAATGGTCTGTCGATCTTATGAAGTAGGCCCATATATCTATATCTATATATATATATATATATATATATATATATATATATATGCGTGTGTGTGTGTGTGTGTGTGTGTGTGTGTGTTTCCTGGAAAATTTGAAAAAAATAATTGAGATGTTTTTCACTTTCATTACTTTCATAGTTTCATAGGTGTATACTAGGCTAATGGCCCTGAAGCCTATATAAGCCTAGCCCAAGAAGATTACCTGGCAACATGCCACCCAAAGTTAGTTCCCAGTGCCCCTGTCAAGCAAGGCCACTGAAGTGATCCCCGGGGTGAATGTGGGCATTGAGATTCAATCCAGTTAGATGGAGAACTGTATATAATAAGAAAGAAGAAGGAGGTTTAAATTTTAGAAATCCAGTTGTCTATTTGACATCTGTGTACCCTTTTTGTTTAATAAGAAGATAAACAATAAGGAAAGCAGCTTGAATGGGAAAATACTGTTTCTGAAATATGGAGAGAGAAAAAAAGAAATGTAAAGGGGGAGTGTAGGAAAATGAAGAGATGATGGAAAAAAGAATATGATTATAACATAAAGTTATGGAAAATTAAGATTAATGAATTTAAAAAGATAGAAAGGAATGGTACAACATGATAATGGAAATGAAAGTGATTCCCCTCAAATTATCTATGGTATGATTAAAGTTACTGTCATTAGGGGTAATATATAATTATCAACAATAGGATGGGTAGGGTCAATATATAACTAAACTGGATAGGTTATTTCAAGCGCAAAAAAAATGAAACTGGCTAGGTTTAAAATTCTTCACAAACATGGAAAAGTGCTGCTCCCACCCCCTTGCGTAATGTCCTCTTCATACCTCTCAACTGTCCAGATTTTCACAGACTGTCCAGTTGTTTGCCTCATATTTTTGATCTGTTCCTCATAAAAGTTGTGGTTTCATGGCAAATCACTGAGGACTGAAGATACTAAATAATGACAGATATTTGAGTTTCGGACTTCATATCCTTTAGAAAAATGTATGTTAACACAAATTCTGTTATTCTAGCAACTTTCTAGGATTATAAGAACAGTACTTATAATCTGCCCTATTTTTGGGCCTTTGTCTCCCCATTATTTATAATCCCAGAAAAAAAAATCAAAAACCAAGATACAAAATTGGACCCCTAATCCTAATCCTATACATACATGGTTGCAAATCAAAATATCTAATGTACATTTGACTGAAAAGTTTGTGTAGGTGTAAAAAGACTGAATGCATAAATGACTGAGTTTTACAAAGTACTGAATGCATAAATAACTGAAAGCTCTTTTCTACAGTGTAGGTAAGTAGAGGTGTGAAGAAAAATAAATGTTTGACTGAAAAGATGAAGTAGTTATGTGTATTTTTTTTATTTGTATTTGTTTTCTGGGTAGAGCACTGATCTCCATGAGCTTTTTTCAGACTCAACCTGTGAGCAGTGTCTGGTTAAGTGACTTAGAGCCATTTGTGTCCTTTTTGTCTTGTGTAGTGGTACTGTTAGGGAAACAGCATTTAGTAATGTAGTATGTTATAAGGTTAAGGGCACGGGGAGTGATAGGGTTAGCAGTAAATTTAGGGTTAGAACATGAGTAAGGTGGCAGGGGTGGAGGGGGTTGAACAGTCCAGCATAACATTCTACAAGGATGTAGTATGAAGTGTCAGCATTAGTATAAATAATTAAATATTAATTAATCTTAAGATGCAGCCTACATCCTTCATGATGTGTGTTCCATGTTTATATAGCAGCCACAACCCCCTTAGTAAATACTGTTATAAACTAAATTATTAATTATACAATGACCCCCCCCATTAATATTCCAAAATGTGCACGCTGATTGGTCAGTGTGCCCGTTGTAAATCAGACTTAAACTAATGGAAAAAGGTCCAGTCGCCTGGACTTTTTCCATTAGTATAAGTCTTTTTTTGTGTGTGTTAGACAGCAACGGAGAACGGAAGAGCTCCATTGCTGTAATCTCGCTATGTTAAACAGACTTAACATAGCGAGATATCTTAAAAAAAAGCAACAGAGATATTCCATTCTCCATTGAGTTTTTTAAAGCTGTCTCGCTATGTTAAATGAGTTCAACATTGCGAGACATTAACATAGCGAGACAGCTTTAAAAAAAGCAACGGAGAAAGGAAGATCTCTGTTGCTTTTTTTAAAGCTATTTCGCTATGTTAAACTCTTTTAACATAGCGAGACACCTTTTAAAAAGCAACGTAAATCTTCCTTTCTCCATTGCTTCCATACTGCGTAAGCATATGCATGTGCAGTACATCAGTACTGCCGCAGAATACCAGACAGCTGCAGAATGGCAGCACAGAGGCATTATACAATGCCATTATTTAAGAAAAGTAAGTATTTTTTTTCTTAAATAATGTCACTGTATAATAGCAATAGCCCACTTCTGGGTGTGGGAAAATGCTGGATTTACCCATAGTTGTCTTTGTTTGGCTTATCGAGCTTCACCCTCGTGACCAAACCACACCAACCGTGGGTAAATCCAGCCTTACCCACACCCATTGCTTAAATATTGTTCACAGACATCACATCTAGTAACATAATTCCCACTTCAGAAAGTTCTTCTGAGGAAACTGACATAACTGACAGCTATTCATGTCTTTAAAACTTAGTTCTTATAAACCTAATCTAAATAAAAGTATGGGATGAGGCAGTGGCACAGTGGTGTAGCAGTTAGCTCTATTACCTCACAGCAAGAGGTTCTCCAGTTTGATTCTTGGCTGGGGTGCCTTCTGTGTGGCGTCTGCATGTCCTCCCTGTGTTCATGTGGGTTTTCTCTGGGTGCTCCACTTTCCTCCCACATTTCAAGGACATGCAGTAGGTGGATTGAACACTGTAAATTGGCCCTGTGTGTGTGGTGCACCTCTGAGGATATATATGTGGATCTACTTCACTTGACCTAAAACTCCTTTGACTGACACCCAAATGACCTAAGTTTCAAATTACTGACAACTCATTTCACTGACTTTTAAGACATAGACTTGTTGTGGGTTTCCCTTCATCTGTGACTTGCTTGTGATAAAAAGAATTAGTGTAACTTACAGTGCTAACTGTCGGAATACCGATAGTCATGTAGAAAGTAGTGTTGTAGTGTTTTTAAATGTAGGCATGTCTCTTTACATTTTTATGAGAAGTATCTAAAGTAATATGGCAGATGTTTTGTGTGTTCCCAGCAGTAGTGGCAGCATACTGTAAGACAGGTTAAAGGTTTATGCCATTTCCCCCACTATACTGCAATCCTGGAGTTAGTATTTATAAGTGGGGGGCACAGCCCCCCACATTCGGGAGTGTGGGGGTGTAGCCCCCATCCAGTTTGGTTGGACATTGTCTAGTTTCTGTTAAGCAGGTAAGTAAGTAAGTAGTTTTTAAGTTCTGGAAAGACTTAGTTATTAGTGTTTTAAGTGTGCATGTCTATGGTTGAAGATTTAGTATGTTGAAATTCAGCATTGTAAGTTGTCGGTGAAATGAGTCAGTCAAATGAGTTGACAGTAATTAGGAATTTAGATCATTTGGGTGCCAGTCGATGAAAGCCAGTCAAATTAGTTTATATATATATATATATATATATATATATCAAAATATATATATATATATATATATATATATATATATATATATATATATATATATATATATATATATATATATATATATATGTATATATATATATATATATATATATAGAGAGAGAGAGAGAGAGAATTTTATATGTGTGTGTGTGTAAAATACACTGATGAACTAGCAAAGCGAAAATTAAATACACAAAAAAAACTTTGAAATTCAAACTGTTGTTGTTGTGTCTTTCGGCTTTTCCCAGTTAGGGGTTGCCACAGCGGAACTCCGGTCCGCTAATGATTGGCGTAGATTTTTATGTGCCGAGTTGCCAGCCCTGATGCACAACCTTCAACAAAGGTATGCCCATTCACGCATGTCTCCACACAGAAGATGCTCTAGCTGAGAATCGAACAGGGCAGCGTCTTACTGTGAGGCGACAATGCTACCACAGCACCACCACCGCAGTCTCAACCCACACCAGTATATTAAGCTTTTGTTCTTTTAATGTATCAGAACTTCTTCAGAAAATGGATGCAAGAAGCAAACAGCAGTATATGAATAAAATGTATGTCAAAAGTCACATTAGTAAAACATCCAATGAACAACGTTAGTACTGTAAACATAGTGATTGACAGGAATCCATGGGGGTGGGCTGCAAAGAACTCTACTGTAACCATCTAAGTATACAATTTAGATTTGAAGATTCATTCAGACCTGGACAAAACTCAGCATTAAGATGCAATTGCTATTTTAATACCTGCACTTGCAGTGCATTGTCAGAGTCTCCAAAAAAGTTATTGACTTGTTGTAAAACAAAAAATAGAAACTTAAAAAAATTAAGGCATCTGAGACTATGTTTACCAAGTGGATTTTTAAGGTCTTTAGCTTTGATTACAAAATTGTGTTCCTTAATTTTGTCACCCAGTCTGCGAACTGTCTTCCCTACATAAAAACACTGGCAAGCAGACCAGACAGCACAGTAAACCACTAATGAGCTGTTGCAGTCAAAATGTTGATTAAAGTGGACAACACAGTTACAATGATGAAAACTGTAAGCATCACCTATAAAAATGTATTCCCAGCAAGCACACTTTCCACATGAAAACATTCCTTTGGAACGAGAAGAACTAGTTGGTGGAGAGAGCAGGAATGGTTGATCACTGTTTTCAAAAAAAGACTTAAGTCCTAGTGGGTTTGAATGAAAAGCAAGGTTGTGCCCCTAAAAGCCCTCTGATGCTTGAGTCACTCATTAGTATTTTCCAGTTGTTGGAAACAATCTCTCTTAGGTTCATAGATTCATAGGTAGGTAATAGGCTATCTGCACGAAGGCATTTATAAGCCTAGCCAGAATGTGTTGGCTTTCGCCGCCCCCTTAGATTAGTTCCCTGTGCCTCTGTCCAGCAGAGCCACTGAAGTGATCTCCGGGGTAAACTTTCTGTTTCCCATGCACTCGTCAAGGTTTTTCTTGAAGAGTGTTAGCGAGGAACTCTGCCTAATGTAGATTGGAATCTTGTTCCAAAGCATGGGAAGTATCTGGGATAGGAATCTATCCCTCCAGCACGTCCTATTTATTGTTGTGGTGAGGTGGCTTGTGGCTCGAGGGGATAAGGTTTTCTTTAGGTGGAGCATGCCCAGAAGCTACAAGGCAGACCAGCTGTATTGGCACCCAGGAAGCACCCCTACCTCCACCTGAGTGACGGTTTATTGACTATTTAAACTAATCTTTACTGGCTCATCTAAGCCTAGTGCTCCTCATCGGGTTGTCCCCTCCCTGCTGGCCTATCTCTCTTGGTTACCCAGAAGCTACAAGGCAGACCAGCTGTATTGGCACCCAGGAAGCACCCCTACCTCCACCTGAGTGACGGTTTATTGACTATTTAAACTAATCTTTACTGGCTCATCTAAGCCTAGTGCTCCTCATCAGGTTGTCCCCTCCCTGCTGGCCTATCTCTCTTGGTTACCCAGAAGCTATAAGGCAGACCAGCTGTATTGGCACCCTGGAAGCACCCCTACCTCCACCTGAGTGACGGTTTATTGACTATTTAAACTAATCTTTACTGGCTCATCTAAGTCTAGTGCTCCTCATCGGGTTGTCCCCTCCCTGCTGGCCTATCTCTCTTGGTTACCCAGAAGCTACAAGGCAGACCAGCTGTATTGGCACCCAGGAAGCACCCCTACCTCCACCTGAGTGACGGTTTATTGACTATTTAAACTAATCTTTACTGGCTCATCTAAGCCTAGTGCTCCTCATCGGGTTGTCCCCTCCCTGCTGGCCTATCTCTCTTGGTTACCCAGAAGCTACAAGGCAGACCAGCTGTATTGGCACCCAGGAAGCACCCCTACCTCCACCTGAGTGACGGTTTATTGACTATTTAAGCTAATCTTTACTGGCTCATCTAAGCCTAGTGCTCCTCATCGGGTTGCCCCCTCCCTGCTGGCCTATCTCTCTTGGTTACCCAGAAGCTACAAGGCAGACCAGCTGTATTGGCACCCAGGAAGCACCCCTACCTCCACCTGAGTGACGGTTTATTGACTATTTAAACTAATCTTTACTGGCTGTACATCCATTATTTGCCTATTTACTTTATTTTATGGTTTTGTCCTCCTGTGGACAGTACACACGTGGCACCAGCTAAGGTTGTCTTGTCCCTTACCTATTCTGCAGTTTAACAGCTCCCCTTTCATCTATTATTGCTTCTCCCTCCTGCCCCTGGTTGACCTGATTTCCCCCTCGTTCGCTAGCTTTACTATAGCTGTAACATCCTGCTTACCTAGCCTCTCCTGTTCTCTCACTGTCTCTACACTACCTCCCTGGCTGTTGCACTCCTTTCTCTCTTGTTTCCTACATTTTAATTCACCAATTGACTGTATCTTAATACTCCTGCTTACTTACTTTCTATTACCCCTCTCAGGGTCCCACTGCAAACTGTATACATCCTACACATACCCTGAGCCTGATTTACTCTTGTCTTTTACCTTCTCCTTTCCATCTTCCTCTACCTAACTCTCCCCAACTTCTACTTAAACTACATAGCATAGGAAACAGTACTGTTCAGCTTCCCTGCTAAGCTGATTGACTCACTCTCTTCCCTAACTGTTTCTGCCCCTATTGACTATTTAAACTAATCTTTACTGGCTACCTGTGCATAGTGGTAATCCTACAGTCGCTAAGGTCCGGGCAACCGGAGTACAGCAAACGCTATTTTGTGACTGCTCGTCGTTGATTGTTATCCTGTGCCCTACTGTAGTGTGTTTTCCTGCAGTCGCTAAGGTCCTAACAGCCAGAGCACGTTGTTTTTTATGTAAGGTTCAAGTGTCTTAATGTAGTGTGTTTTCCTGCAGTCGCTGAAGTCCTACCAGCCTACGTACTGCAAACGCTGTGTTATGGCAGTTTGTCTTTTTATCCACCGCAGTTTGTCTAGTGACGGCTTGTCGTTGATTTTAATACACTGCACTTAGACTGTAGTGATTAGTACAGCTTTGACTACTGTGTTAACTTCTTGAGATCCCTAAAACCAGAACTTTGTGTGTGGGTTTTTAGTCGCTAAAAGGTATACAAGTATTGCTTCAGTAAAGCGTTATTCTATTGGTGTTTGCCCCTATTTACACTACTGTCCACAGTCGCTAAGAGGTTGTTTCTCTTTTTAGGAACAGAGATACCACTAACGCTGCCCTAGTCTAGTCTATGCCTAGTACAGGGTGGTCAGCGTGCTATTTCTAACTGATTAGTAATACTTTGCACTGTCCCCACACCTTGTATGTACACATAACTACCCTTATTTGTTAGTGAATGAACTTTCTGTTTCCATCTGCATTGAACCCTGTTATGAACAACTATTTATTTTGTACTTCCTTAATACCAATGCTATTTTGTATTACTGCATTATAACTGCTGCTGCTAGAAATGTTTATGAACTTGATGTACCTGTTTCTGTGACTTGTAGATATATTGTTTTCTCACTCTTTTATCTGTACACTCCTTCTTTGGTACCTCTCTACCCAATTCTATGCTAACCACCTAGTTTCTATCTGTTACCTTGTTTTCCTAACCCTTCTTTTCCTTTTTTTGTATTCCAGCATCTAAGCCTAGTGCTCCTCATCGGGTTGTCCCCTCCCTGCTGGCCTATCTCTCTTGGTTACCCAGAAGCTACAAGGCAGACCAGCTGTATTGGCACCCAGGAAGCACCCCTACCTCCACCTGAGTGACGGTTTATTGACTATTTAAACTAATCTTTACTGGCTGTACGTCCATTATTTGCCTATTTACTTTATTTTATGGTTTTGTCCTCCTGTGGACAGCACACACGTGGCACCAGCTAAGGTTGTCTTGTCCCTTACCTATTCTGCAGTTTAACAGCTCCCCTTTCATCTATTATTGCTTCTCCCTCCTGCCCCTGGTTGACCTGATTTCCCCCTCGTTCGCTAGCTTTACTATAGCTGTAACATCCTGCTTACCTAGCCTCTCCTGTTCTCTCACTGTCTCTACACTACCTCCCTTGCTGTTGCACTCCTTTCTCTCTTGTTTCCTACATTTTAATTCACCAATTGACTGTATCTTAATACTCCTGCTTACTTACTTTCTATTACCCCTCTCAGGGTCCCACTACAAACTGTATACATCCTACACATACCCTGAGCCTGATTTACTCTTGTCTTTTACCTTCTCCTTTCCATCTTCCTCTACCTAACTCTCCCCATCTTCTACTTAAACTACATAGCATAGGAAACAGTACTGTTCAGCTTCCCTGCTAAGCTGATTGACTCACTCTCTTCCCTAACTGTTTCTGCCCCGCTTCGCTCCCCTCCCTACCCCCTTATCCCACCCATCCCACATACCCTTAGCCTTATACCTCACACACCACACCCCCTCTACATCTACACCTATCCAGACCTCCTACCGTACTAGCACCTCCCTACCAATTACACCTCCCACTCTTACCCCTCCTATCTTCCCTCCCCACCCAAAGATAAATACTTACTCTAACTTATCCTTCCAACCTGTCTTACTTATTATATAATCTGAGTCTAATTCCTTTGCTTCTTCCTTTCCTTCTCTCCACAACATGTCCATCAAAGCTTACAAAACTTCTTCTAAGACCTCTGTAACAGAAACTACTCTATTAAAGCTAACACTTCTACTGAGTACTTCTCTTGCTCTTACACTACCCTACTTCCTGACCTGGTATGAATCACACCTTAACTACCACCTTATCTACTCTCCCAAACATACAGCCTCTGATTTCGAAAGCCTAAACTGTACTCATGCAAATATTACATCTACCCCTAGCTACCTTCTAGCCAGATATCATAGGCTGTCTCATATTAAAATCCAGAATCTCTTGCTAAGGAAACTAAAATACTTACTGAACTCCTCTAACAAAGCTTACCTTGAATATAACCACTCCATCTTGGCAGATGGGGACATTCACCCAAACCCAGGGCCCTTAGCCTCTACATCTGATGCTTTACCTGTTACACTAAACTCTTCCCTACTAATACCAACCTCCAATGCTAATACTCTACTCATAGGGCACCTTAATATACGAAGTGTCAATAACAAAATCACCCATCTCCACTCCCTTCTTGAACACCACTCCTTTGATATTCTCTGTTTAACTGAAACCTGGTTAAAACCCTTTACTACAGATAATGAAATTATTCCTCCAGGTTACAACATCTTAAGACTCGACCGCAAAACTAAAAAAGGAGGAGGAGTGGCAATATTATTCAAAACTGAACTAAATGTAACATTAGTACCCTATGAGAACCTAGACATTACCAAGACTGAACTTCTTATCTCAAAGCTTCAACTAAACCCAAAAAAATCTATCTATATTATCTGTATTTATCTACCTCCTGGAAATAACTCGACTACCATAGAAAATATCCTCAGTTGGGCCACCTCCACCTACCCACAAGAAACCATAATACTTGGAGACCTTAACCTTGACTGGTCCTCGTTAAACACTAACAACCCGGCCTCTCATATTAACCTCCATGGCTTCACACAGACAATAGACACCTCTACTAGGACAAACAAACTCAACAACAAAGAAAGTATTCTTGATTGGATTCTCGTTAACAAACCACTTCTAAAATATCAATCTGGAACTTTACCCGATGACTTTAGTGATCACAAACTAACCTATATTTTAAGACAAAAAAACGCCGCTAACAATACTCCCATCTATAGGACCCTACGCGATCTTAAACGATTCAACCCCATTCAATTTAAAAGTGAACTAAATGCCTGTAACTGGAACCCACTAAAGACACTTCCCCTTGAAGAAGCTGTCCTTTACTTCAATACCACATTCCTAACAATTCTAGATAATCATGCTCCAAAACGCTCCATCCGAATTAAATCTAAACCTGCCCCTTGGCTATCTAAACATACAAGACAAAAAATGTTACTTAGAAACAAATCTTGGACAAAATGGCGAACTAGCAAATCTCCAATAGACCATCAGACATTTAGGCACCTAAGAAACATTACCAAAAAAGCTATCTTCTCTGATAAAAGGAGTTATTATAGTAATCTCCAGCAAGCAAATCATAATAACCCTCAAAAATTCTGGACAACCCTAAATAAACTTCTTCACCCAGGACAGACTACCACTCCATCCCCTTCCGGGTCTGAAAAGTATTCACTTGATACAGCCAATACCTTCAACTCATTCTTTATTGATACTATTAATTCCTTGGCCTCTCATCTCTCTAGTGACAACACTAATATCCCTGACCTTCCATCCTTCAAGCTACCAACCTTTAGGCTACAACCCATCTCTACTTCCTTTATTCTGAAATGTATCCACAAACTCAAACCTTGCTCCCCCTCAGCTGACCAACTGCCATCTGAATTCCTTCAAAAAGCAGCCTCTGAGATAGCCTATCCTATATCCATTCTCATTAATAGAACTGTTAATGAAGAAACCATACCTGATATCTGGAAAATCTCTCACATTATACCCTTACATAAAGGAGGGAACTCCTATGACTATTCTAATTATAGACCCATAGCTCTCTTATCCCCACTTGCAAAGATCATGGAAAAATGTGTTCACCGTCGGTTAATGAACCACTTAATAAAAAACAACATTCTTACAAACTGTCAACATGGCTTTAGGCCTTTTCATAGCACAACCACCGCTCTCCTCTCCTTCACAGACTTTATTAACAATGGAACCATTATATCACCCGACCCTACTACCAAACTGTTAGGTGTCACAATTGACAACAATCTTACCTTTGACTGTCATATCAACAATACCATTAAATGTGTAAATAGGAAACTTGGCTCTCTCTATAGAATTAAGACTTTCTTAACCTCCCCAGCCAAAACTACTCTTGCCCACTCTCATCTCATTTCCACTCTTCTCTATGCTTCTCCCATCTATACTAACCTCAAGAAAAACAATCTTTCCAAACTGTCTACTACCTACAATAACATAGCTAGATTTGTTACTGGGAAGCCTTTCAGAACTCACCACTGTCTGAATCTGCAGCAACTGAACTGGCTTGAACTGACAAACATGTTACTTCTTTCCCAACTTACATTTGTCCAAAGAGCTTTCTACCAATCTCTTAACACACCTGTACTTTCTAACCTCTTAACCCCATATGCTAATCTGAACTCGCTCCGCTCATCTAGCAAACTGCTAGTTACCCTAACCAAATCTAATAACCTAGCTGGTGACTCCCTCTTCTCAAACTCCATAGGTAAACACTGGAATCAACTTCCTACCGAACTTTCTTCCATTCCATCTACTATTCTGTTTAAACAAAAACTCAGAACATACATCAAAAGCCACTGGATGTGTCCCTGCTCTAATCCTGACTAAATGTTGATTCCCCCTTTAACCCTCTTTTCTCACCCTTCTGTTGTGCCTCCTCCTTTCTCCCCTAAGCTTCCTTCCACCCTACATACCTCTCTCATATTTCTCTCCTCCCTATTGGCTATGACTCTTTTCCAGTAAACCTGTATCTCTTATAACTCTACTCTCTCTCTCTATTGTTGTTTCTCTCTCCTCCTTGGTCTTCCACTTTCTTTACCTGCTGTTAAAATAAGCAAAAATGTTCAATATGATGTTATTTTAGATTATCCAGAAAGTTAAACTCCTTTCCTTTTAGTAACAATGTACATTTCTCTGTTTCCTTCTTTTAAACTATGTAATAATATTCATTATGATGTCATTTATATTGTCTAGAAATTTTTAAGTCCTACTCTTGTTTGGATAACAATATTCCTTGTCTAAGTCCTACCAGTCTGTAATCTGTTAATAGAGCTCATGATATATCTCTTATCTCTATATGTGGAGCTTTTCTCCCCGGGCCTCTACTGAAAATGGAAATATATCCAGCTAGACTAGCCCGGTTAACAAATGTAAAACAAATAAAAAATAAATAAAAAAATAAAATGTCCATCAATTCTGGGTTGGACATGGCCTTGTATGTCAGGCAGAGATCACCTCTGAGTAGGTGGTATGCAACCGAGTACAGCTGGTGATTCTTCAGTCGAGCTGCATAGGGCATCTGTTTGAGGCCAGTGATCCTCTTGGTGAGGTACTTTTGTGGTCTTTCCAGCTGTTGCAGGTGTCTTGTAAGGTACAACCCAAATGGGGCATTGTACTCTAAGATGGGTCTGATGAGTGATGAGTAGAGGGGCACAATGGCCTCTTTTGATCTGGATGCAAACTCTTTTGTGATTAGGTGGGCCATGTAGAAGGATTTTCTAACCATTTTGGCAATCTGATTATCAAAGTAGAGATTACTGTCTACTTGGGTCCCCAAATCCCTTATTACATCTTCCGTATTTAGGGGACTACCACCTATGTGGTAGTTTGTGGGTACTTTGTTTTTTCCAAAGGGGATGACTATGCACTTTTTGGCATTTAGCTTGAGGCCATGATTATGTCACCAGGTATCCGTCTCAGTGAGACCCTTTTGAAGGATGTCTGTGTCAGCCAGGGAGTCAATTATAGACTCTAGTTTGCAGTGGTCTGCGAACTTGGTCAGCCATAGTCCTCCTGTGCTTGCCTGTACCTCTGAGAAATATATGCTGAACAGGAGGGGTGCTAGGACTGAGCCCTGGGGAACACGACTTGTAACCTGTTTAGAGTCAGACCTACCTCCCGCATCTTTCACCATGTGGGTTCTGTCCATGTGAAAGTTGACAATCCATCTTGTGATGTGGGGTTTATGTTCAGGCTGGTGAGTTTGTCTATAATACCAGAATGGGGAATGGTGTTGAAGGTCTTTGCAAGGTCTAGGTAAGCTGTGTGTACCACCTTTCCCTCATCTATAGCCTTGGTAACTGTCTCAAAGACATCCATCAGGTTTAGGAGGCATGATCGGCCCTTAACAAAGCCGAACTGGGTAGGGTCCATTGTTTGGCGGTTCCCAATGTATCTGTTAATGAGTTCCATGATGATGCGCTCCATAGCCTTGCAGACCAAGCTAGTCAGGCTTATAGAGCAATAGTTCCTGGGGTCTGTTATGGCTCCACCTTTGTGGAGTGGAATAACCATTGCTGTGTGCCACTCTATGGGTACGTAGCCTGTGGAGAGGCTGAGTTTGAACAGTGTGTTTAGGTGAGAGGTTTATTCATCTTTGAGCTCATATAGGATGCAGCCTGTGACACCATCTGGTCCCATTGATGCTCTGTTTTTGACTTTGGAGAGGGTTGTTTTAACCTGAGTGTCTGTGATTTCAGGGGCTCTACATTCTTCTGGTATGCTTATGGGCCCTTTTGGGGGTGAGAGGGGGGTGAAGTTTGCCCTGAAACTGTCTGCCAGGGTGTTGGTGATATCGGTCAGTTCAGTGTATTTTGTGCCATTCTGTACTAACTCTGAGCAGATCTGAGCATTGCCACTTAGATTCTTGACATGGCTAAAGAATGCCTTGTCGTTATCTTTGGAGTCCTTGGCAATTTTTCTTTCAAAGCTCGCCTTGGATGATTTTATGAGGGATCGTAGTTTCTTGCTGATACTGATCAGGAATGTCTTCCCTTCTTGGGATTTTAATCTTTTCTGTACTAGTTTCCTCCTTCTATTGTATAGCTTGTTTATGGCTGGAGTCCACCAGACTGGTTTCCTTTTCTTGGATGAGTGAGTCTTAGTTTTGCTTGGGATAGCACAATCCATGCACAATCCATGCATTCTTGTAGTTACCCATAGAATGCATTAGTAAAGAATTTTGCAGGTTGGACAGTGTTATCCTTTAGCATGGGGGCTTTGAAACTTTCCACCTCCATTTTAAGTAATGTGAAGTTTGCTTTTGAAAAGTTTTTCATGGTGGTTTCCTTGTCTGGGGTGGGGGCGGAATGTGGTTATCCAAAGTGATTTGTTTATGGTCAGATCTAACCAGCAAGGGGTTGACCTCTGGTGTCGAACACTGGTCGCCCATGTTGGTGATGACCAGGTGCAATTTGTTATCTTCTCTGGTCAGAGTGTTGACCAGTTGATCCAGGATGATTGAGTTTATAAATTCCAGGAAATGTTGGGCAAGGGAGATAGTACTTGAGTAGTTCTCCCAGTTAATGTTTGGGTAATTGAAATCACCCAATATTAGGGCGTTTGGTATGACCTTTATGTTTCTCAGTGTTTCCAGAAACACGGATGGGGGGTCCTGGGATATGGTGGGTGATCTGTAGCAAGCTACAATTTGAATTGCAATTTTGCCTATTGTTAGTTGCACGTGGATGATCTCTGAAGCATCATGGTGTGCCACTAACATGGAGGTGTGGGTATCCTTGATGAATCTGTGGACTCCCATACAAAAAGATATCATCAATATAACAACGATATAGTTTAGTAAGGTGAAACCCAGGCAAATGTATGAGTGTGTCAAGCTCCCATTCACCAAGAACAATGCTAGCAAATGCAGGTGCCATCTTAGACCCCATAGTTACTTCACGTAATTGTCTGTAAATAACATTATTAAATTGTTCTCAAGAATTAGTGACATGAGCTTGTAAAGTGTGTCAATTTTACCTTTAGGAAACTTAGTGTAGTTCATTAAGAAAATCCCATGAATCATGCACGTAAAAATGAGCAACTTGGGCTACAGGGTTTAAAACAAAATCAACGTACTGAGCAATCTTTTCTGTTTTAGTGTATTTGTTGGACACTATGAGTCTAAAAGGTGGATCGTTAGCTTTTTTGTGGACTTTAAGGAACCCAAAAAGTTTAGCCAGGCAAGAATTTTGAATATTCATAAACAAATATTCGTTATTGGTAATATGGTGTTCCTTTTCTAAAGAAATTAGCACATTGTCAATTTGTGCATACTGATGTAATACATTGTCTATGGTAACTATTTCATAAAAATCATCATCTTTTAAAGTGGCTTCTATCTTCTCTAAATAAGTGTTTTGCTGCATCAACACTGCACCTGTGCTCTTGTCAGCTTTCATAATTCTGAGTTCCCTGCCATTGGACAATTCTTTTAAGGCAGTTCTTTCAGCAACACTTAAGTTAAACCATTTGTCAGTAGAGTTAACATTAAGAACCTGTTGCAAATCATGTTCACACTCTTTTAAAAAATAAGTAAGTGTATTATGTAATGAGGAATTAAACAAACTTTTCTTTTTGAGTATAAAAACATCAAGAGTGTACCTACTACCTGTGTCTCAGCAGCTTTTATTTCATCATTTAAAACAACTTTTAAATTCAGTTTACGAGTGTAAAGCCTGAGATCTAGCAATAAATCAGAAAGGTTAGCCCGCTGCGAAGGAATAAAGCTGAATCCTTTATTTAACACACACAAATGATCAGACATCAAATTTCTGCCTGACAGATTGAATACAGAAGAACTAATTTTATTTGAAACAACACTGGAATGATTACAGACTGAAATAATCTGTAACTGCTCCTTGTGCGAATGTGTCTTGGAGCAATCGAGTGGTATGATCTCCCTTTCCCTCTCCCTATGCTTCTCCCTCTGAAGCCTGCTGTTGGAGTTGATCCTTTGATGTTGGAATTCTGTGGTGCTGGAGGTAAAAAAAGATAAAGAATCTGTAGCATCACAAATGATAGGTGCCATTCTGTTAATATTTTCAGTAGAAGGAGATGTTGTAGATGGACCTTGCACTTCAGGCTGTTGTGCCACTTGATCCTGTGAAAGGGGAACAAATCTCTGCTGAGCTGGCCCTTGCTGAACTTGAACAGACTTCTGTAGTGATGGAAAAGAAAGTCTCTGTTCATCCTGTCTGTGTAATGTTGTATTAGGAGAATGTCTTTGCTGCATTATATGTGGATGGAAGGAAGGCACATTGTTAAAAGAGTTCTGCAAGGGTCTTTTATTAGTGAGACGTTGATAAGCTTTGTTCAGACTGTATTGATAAAAATATCTTTGAAGTGTCTGTCTTTTGCAGTTAACAATAGTGGCAATGTGCCTAGTGAGTTTAGGCTTAATCGAGTTATACAGCTTCTGATACAAAGTGAATTGATGTCCATGTTTAAAGCTGTAGTTTCAGCCTTCAAGTTATCTAATTTAACTTTGTTGTCATGAATAATGACTTTCAGAGCATTAATTCCAGCTTTGTTGTATATTTTACATAAGTCTCTGTACAGATCTGAGGTAGCAGTGGTTCTGTTAGGGAACTTGTACAAGCATAGCCCCTTAGGAACTATGGCATGTTGAACGCAAGTGTTAAGGTAATGGTTGTCAAATTCAATGTTTTTAAAAACCATTAACTCCCTTTCTAATTTAAAAATTAGTGGCTTGCATTCAGTACTTGATTCATGAGACAGTGTAGCAGAATCAACAGGAGTTTGATTGCCAGAGTCAGTACTGATAGATTCAAACGGATTATTTACACCATTGGTGGACAAAAACATGTATAACTTCATTACCTTGCATTAGAGTGTCCTTGCTGTTTAAATGGCGGGAAACCAATGGAGAAACCATTGGGATGTCTGCTGTTGTAGCTCACTGAGTGAAAAAATCAGGAAAAGAATTCTGTTGTAAACATGCCTGATTCTCAATGTTTAACACTGCATCATGTGAAACTTCTTGATGAAAAACTGGCATAGAGGACGAAAGTTTCTGTAGGTTATTAAGATCTCCATAAACCACAGCCAAAGTGTAGACAGTGTTAGTTTGAATACCTTGATTATTAATAATATTGCAGCACCGCTCTAGCAATTTTTGTCTTTTATCATTCCTTTCTTCAAAAGCTTGAATCAGGTTGAGTAAGCTGGAAGGAATTGGGTGCACAGAAGCATCCATTAAGTTTAGGCTGTTAGAGCCTTCTTCAACAGTGGGTTGAATATTGATACACCTTTTAGACTCATAGTGTCCCACAAACCCACTAAAACAGAAAGGATTGCTCAGTACATTTATTTTGTTTTAAACCCCGTAGCCCAAGCTGCTCCTTTTTACATGCGTGATTCATGGGATTTTCTTAATGAACTAGACCAAACTTACAGATTTTTCTAACTGCGTGTTAGTAACTCTTGATGTAGTTGCACTGTATACTAGTATACCACACACACAAGGTCTCAGTTATATTAAGCATTTTCTTTGTAAGTATGCTAAGTTTCCTAAGGGTAAAATTGACACACTTTACAAGCTCATGTCACTAGTTCTTGAGAACCATTTTTTTCACTTTAATAATGTTATTTACAGACAAGTACGTGGAGTAGCTATGGGGTCTAAGATGGCACCTGCATTTGCTAGCATTGTTCTTAGTGAATGGGAGCTTGACACACATACATTTGCCTGGGCTTCACCTTACTAAACTATATCATTGTTATATTAATGATATATTTTTTGTATGGGAGGGCACAGATCTACAGCTCAAGTCTTAGCTCAAGTCTTTTGTTAAGTCTCTTTCACACAGCATTGTTTTTTTAAAGTTTGTTATTGCAGGTGAAGGGTTGTCAGTATCAATTCTGGACACCACCTTGTCAGTTAATAAAGAAACTGGTGAACATTCTTCCACCATCTACAGGAAAGACACATCAGAATTACTATTGTGACTATAATAGTCAACACCCACATTTTATGAAACGTAATGTTATTAAAGGGCAGTTTATTAGGTTATCTAGATTAATTAGTAATGACCACATTTTTGAGCTTGAATCTGATTTTCTCACGGAATTGTTTGTTCAAAAACAGTACCTTAGGCACCTTACTGAAACTATTAGAAATGAAATTAAGTCATCTAGGCTTACCAAGTTTCAACCCATTTTGAAGCATGGGTTCACACCAACTACTAAACGAGTACCTGATTCAGATCGTACAATGAGCTGTTCTCTTCCCATTAGTAGGGACATGAAAGTCACAAGAGGTATTGTTTCTAACAACTGGAAAATACTAATGAGTGACTCAAGCATCAGAGGACTTTTAGGGGCACAACCTTGCTTTTCATTCAAACCCACTAGGACTCTTTAAGTCTTTTTTTGAAAACAGTGATCAACCATTCCTGCTCTCGCCACCAACTAGTTCTTCTCGTCCCAAAGGAATGTTTTCATGTGGAAAGTGTGTTTGCTGTGAATATATTTTATAGGTGATTCATACAGTTTCATCATTGTAACTGTGTTGTCCACTTTAATCAACATTTTGACTGCAACAGCTTATTAGTGGTTTACTGTGCTGTCTGGTCTGCTTGCCAGTGTTTTTATGTAGGGAAGACAGTTCGCAGACTGGGTGACAGAATTAAGGAACACAATTCTGTAATCAGAGCTAAAGACTTTAACAATGCACTTGGTAAACATAGTCTCAGATGCCTTAATTTTTCTAAGTTTCTATTTTTGTTTTATACCAAGTCAATAGATTTTGGAGACACTGACAATTTACTGCAAGTGTAGGAATTAAAATGTCAGTTGCATCTTAATGCTGAGTTTCATCTAGGTCTGAATGAATCTTTAAATCTAAAATGTGCACTTAGATGGTTATAGTAGAGTTCTTTTCAGCCCACACACATGGGTTCCTGTCAATCACTTTGTTTCCAGTACTAACATGTTGTTCATTGGATGTTTTACTAATGTGATGTTTGACACACATTTTATTCATTTACTGCTGTTTGCTTCTTTCATTTCTTTCTGAAGAAGTTCTGATACAGTAAAAGAACAAAAGCTTAATATAGTTTTGTGGGTTGTTTTTTTCTATTATTCACAGTTTGAATTTTGAAGTTATATATATATATATATATATATATATATATATATATATATATATATATATATATATATATATATATATATAGATAGATATTGATCATAAAATATTCCAAAATATTTTAGAAAGGTATTTATACTTATGCCATCTAACAAGGGCATATCAATATCATTATAGGATAGATTAAGTGGAAAAAGACTTTTCTTTAAATTTATATTATAATTTGAAAATCTTGAAGACTTGGAATTTAGAATTGTAAGTATATCTGAATTTTGCATTGTAAAAATAAATGTCTATATCACATGACATACAGTTAGATGTATGATTAGTTTTAAAATATTAGCATATTATAATAAAGCATTTGTAGTAATAGTGAAAATAAAAGTTTGATAGATAACTTAAGCAAGTAAAGTGACAGAGGACAGCCTTGTCTAACACCCCCCCCCCCGTATTCAATAAACCTCCTTGCAGGAATAGCTTATTCCTGCATGGAAGGGAACATTCCTGTTCAGCACGACAGCACACCATGCATATTCATGAAGGCATGATGCCTTGTTGTAATACGGGCACAGTTCTGAGTACGAGTGCAGGGGGTGTGTCTGAGAGCAGTCCTCTCACAATACACATGGCCCCTGCACACCAGAATTGCCGTACAGCAATTTAAATAAAGCAAGATCGCTTGTTACATCTCTCAACCCATCAGAGTAAGAAATCCGGACAAAGCCATAAGGGACAATTGCCACTACAAACCTAGAAAGTTGATAGAATAACAGGTTTAGCATTAGCATGAATTTTCAGAAGGGTATGAAGTATTTAACGCACACCTCACAACCCATTAGAGTAAGAAATCTGGACAAAGCCATAAGGGATAATTGCCACCACAAACTTAGAAAGTTGATAGAATAACAGGTTTAGCATTAGCAAGGATATTCTGAAGAGTACGAAGTAAAACACACAACAAATTAATATTTTTTTCACATCTGCAATGTGTGGGTATGCCCATTGCTTAGCTATACTTAGCCCAGCTGAAATGGCATGATAAGTTAAATAGCAATAGACATCCAACACAAACAGTAGTGCAATAGTGTAGCGTACACCTTGCATGTAGTCATTCATGGTTCGAGCCTCACCAAAACGATTTCCATTTTGTATGTATAATCATTACAATTTTAATTTATTTGTATATTTATCTAGGAAGTAACTTATATTTCTCAACAAGAGTAGTGTATTAGTCTCAGATGTGAGGAGTCAGAGTAATAAAGTAGTGAACCCCCCATGTAAACACAAGTGCCCCATACAGTATAGTCACACAAGAATAAATGTAATGAAAGCACATTGGGGGATATCAGGGAAGATAAACAAATTTATAATATGTAATGAATGATGAATCAATCCCATACAGGTGGTAGTCCAACAGAATAAAACATAAGCAATGCTAAGCATTTCGCAGCTATGCTGACTGGGTGTAAGCACTCTGTACATATGAATGCTAAGCAATGAGTAGCCCAGCTAAGTGGATTTGCCCATTAGTAAGCAGTGCTGAACCTACCCCTTTAAACACTGCCAACCTTAGCTAAGCAGGTCTGCTCATAGCTTAGCTTAGCTCAGCATATTCAAAACCATCCAACCATGGCAAAGGGTGGAAAATCGTCCGTATTTAAATCTTGCAGGCAGGAATACAGCTCATAACTGGTTGTAGTTCCCCACTGTAGGCAGTATGGCAGGTGTTGGAGAGGGCATGCACTTTTGGGTGCAGTGCTGGGGCATACAGGAGTCCACGGTCATGGTAGGAATCCTTGTAAAAAAAACATGACGTGAGACTGCTGCAGAACCAGTACCAGGGCTCCCAATGCAAAGCAGAAGCCTGGGAAAGTCTCACCCATGATTTCACCAGTACCACTGATATCCCTTGGATTGTTGAGCAGGTCCAGCACCACTATGCCGACTTGAAGAGAGGAAGAAGGAACAGTGGGTCCAAGAAGCAAGACAGAGGGGTGATGTCCCAACAGTGTGTAAGTATTCATAGCAATAACTGCTCACCAAAGTCCAACCTGTGAATGTGATGGATAAGCATGCATAAATGTTTCTCTATTTTCATTACAGCTCCAGCTGAGTGGGTTGTGAACCCAGAAGCCCATGCCAGCAGGTTGTAATGGCTGTGTCGCGAGGCTGGTGAGTAAAAATCTAGCTTCTACTATTCATACCAAATGAATATAAAGGAGTAGAATGTCACCTGACATTATTAAAACTGGGTATTCTTTAAACTGAATAAAGCAGACAATATTACAGTAATAGTCTCATATAGGTCATATATTAATAAAATGTAATTGCTTGTGAATAAAAATCTAAACTCTGGACTGGTTCTGTTTACTCTGGTATGGTATGATTTGAAATATGTACAGGTTATGCATAACAACTATAGCTCTGAAAGCATTAAACAATCAAGTCTCATCTGACAGAGTTAGTGCCTCTATAACACACAAGATTAACTGATATTACAAATGTCAGACACCAAGATCTGATATGTGATTGGTAATGTTGTGTTAACCACTGTTTTCTACACTGTGCTATGTGAATAGGTATGTAATGTTGTAAATACAAGGTCAGATTGTACAACAAAGCGAGAAAGAGAAATAAATCATACAAGAAAGAGACAGCAGTTTCACAATAGCTCCCTGTGATGAAACAGACACCTGTCATATTTTTAGCAGACACAGCCACAGTTCGAATCCTGGGAGTGGTAGGTAGCTATATGCATAATTTCAACTAGGATTTTGTGAAAATTTGTAGAAACAGTCAGGTAGTATTAACAAACATTCTGTCCACAGGCTTCCCAGGTAAGATAAGGTATAAAGTAGCTATAAGAAGGCTATAGTTATACTGTGTCCAACACCCATGCTCCAACCCCAAGGCTGCAAATGACTGCAGGATATATACATACACCAACTGGTCTCCCCCAAGAAATATTTAAAAGTGTCATGCTGTCACAGCTTCTGGTCCCTGCTAACAACAACTAGGGTAACTAATAGAAATCAAGGAAGAGTGTGTCAGTAGCACACACACACACACACACACACACACACACACACACACACACACACACACACACACACACACACACACACACACACATACACACACACCACAGTATGTGTGCACATATGTAACCCTGACTATGGAAACATGGGTAGAAACAGTCATGTAGTATTAGCAAACATTCCCTCCACAGCTCTACCAAGTAAAAGAAAGTTCAAGGTAGCTATAAGGAGGCTATAATTATACTGTGTACAAACATATCACTGCCCAACCCAAGGCTATTGTTGTTGCAATAATACCTGTAGAGTAATGGGTAGAGCAATGATCATTAAAGCTGTGACCACTGCAATAATCTACATCTGTTAACTTACATCTCTCTCGCTCCCCCACCTTATCTTCACCAATAATCTCAACACATAAATGAATGGGTATGTTTTCCATCAAACTTACTGTTGGTACATGTGTCCCGTTGTTCTAAAAGCATTGAAATTTATTACAATTAATGTTCCCTGTTCAAATACCATCATTGGTGGCCTGTTGCTATCAATGTAACCTGATTGCTGGTGTAATGCCCACTGTGGTTCCATATATGCATGTGTTCTATTTGATATGCAAATGTTCCAAATGTGTTATATTGGGTTAATGGGAATACTCATGCATGCTGTTATAACTAATCCTGGAATATGTTAACCATTACTAACCAACATATGTTCTAAAACTGCAACACCATAATACATCAGAGAAGGCCGATCCCAGTGGATCCACCTCTCCTGCCATATTTGGCCATGGCACCAGGCCCAAGCACATCTAGGACACAACCTGGGACCTCCTCGTCTGCTGGTCCTGCATCACCTTTGGGTGGAACTGGCTCAGGGGATGGGGCTCACTCCCCCAGGCTCAGGCGTGGACAGGATCCTGTCATCTGAATCCAAGTATGGGGTCTGGTGCATAGCAGGCTTTGCAAGGAATTTGGGGATCTGCTACAACAGCTTGAGGGCCGCGTGGCACATTTAGAGGGTCCGCCTGCCCTCCTTCTAAGCCCCCAGCACAGCCACCTTTGTGGCCATGAAGGTGCAGTGGTGACTGCCCATGGCTGGGGGGACCTCAGTCCCACTGTATCCATTTGGGGGCTTGTGGGCTTCCGATTAATAAGCATCCCTCCATGTCCAAGGTGATTACCCCACACATCTCACCTCCCTTATATGCTGTCTTGTCTGTCTTCCCACCCAACCTACCTCCCCAAATATACCTACTATCCTTCCCCAAAATCCCACTCTCACCTTAAAAAAAGGGCAATCTGGTCCCAAACAGAAATGTCACCCCATACATAGCTGTTCATTTCACACACATATCCATTGGACATATGTAATCTGGTCTAATTGGTTTCATAACACATTATTGTTGTCCTCGCCCCCTCTCAGGGGTTTGAGTGTCCAAATATACCTCCAAATTCAGTATATATGCACAGCTATTGCTGTAGAAGAAATGGACAGCTATGGACCTTCCCTACACCCATCCTGCACATCCCTAGCTACGTTCCCTTTTGTCTTTCCCTCTTTGTGTCCCATTTTTCACCACTTTCCTATCATCCCTTTTTTCTTTTCTTTCAAAGAAATTAGCATGAGGGTAACCAGGAGTAAGCTATTTTAAGCAGTGGTAAGCGGGATTAAGCCTGTTTGCATGGCACTAAGCAATGCCTACACAGATTAAGCACTTTTAAGGCTGTCTGTAGGCATAGTTAACCAGAAGTTAGCATTGCTTACCCCATGCAAACCAGTGCAAACCACTTAAAACTGCATAAAAGTGCCTTAATCACTCTGTATCCAACAGCCCTTGTTCTGCCAGCAACAAAATAATCAGCCCTTGCAAGTCTTAATCCCAGGCCCCTGTACATCATATTAATTTACCAGTAAGCCATCTGAGCTGTGGACATGTCAGATGTTTTTTCAAACATATCATGCAGCACAGTCATTCAACAGTAGGAAAACTGTATATATATATATATATATATATATATATATATATATATATATATATATACAGCTACAAAGACTTGCAATCAGAAGGTCATGCTGCTGCACAGTGGAATTCTAAATCTGGAAATGCACTCACTGGAAGTATTCCTTAAAATGGGGAAAATGACATCTGTGCTGTAACAGATACCTGGATAAAGGCAGCAGGAAGCACCCCTGCAGTACCAGCCTATAATTAATTCCTGCAGAATGTGGACTGAAGCTCCAAAGGTGGTGGTATTTTCATATTCATAAAGGATGCACACACTTCCAGAGTGTAAGACCAACATTATGCATGCATTACAGATCCTGCAGGTATAGCTGACATTGGGTAAGACGGTGGTTCAGGTTGTAGCCTGCTATAGGTCCCCATACATGTCCCAAATCTCACACAACATGTCCATAAAAACCCTGGAGAATATTAGTGTCCAACCTAACACTATCATACCGGTTGACTTCAACTACCCCACTATTAACTGGGAAAGCTACTAATGTACCAATGCACATTCCCGTCACATTGACTTGGTCCTTCCTAACATGGGGGACTGTTGCTCTACACCAATAGTCAACTCCTCCCTTGTTATATCTGAACACAAATTAATCACCTTTGGATATCCACAGCCCTCCTACCCCCCCCCCCCCTTGCACAGGTAACCACCATGAAAAGCCTTTCCAAATCTAACTATGGCCTCATAAAATCAGAGGTGGCTAACCTCACGGCAGCCATGCAAATGGAGACTAGTTGCATGACAGCTGAATCAGTCAAAAAAGCACTATGAACACGTACCCAAATGCATGGATACCGCCTTACCCAATACAACCAGGACCCTCACCTCCAAAAAAAGGAAGCTAATCTGGTGGTCCCCTGCCATAAAGAAACTGTACAACAGAAGGAGGGAACTGATATGGAATAAGGTGAAGTCCCAGGACAGGAAATAAACCCTTATCAGCCTCAATGAAAAGTTAAGATCCCTCATCAAATACTATAAAGTTAGCTGTGAGAACAGAATTGGCGCACATAGTAAAGACAGCCACAAGGCCTCATACAGTTATGTAAAGAATCTCCGTGGCAATACCAAGATTTGTTCTGAGCTACTAGACAATGGTACTTCCCAGACTAAGCCAACCAATAATGCCAATATACTGGCTGGCATCTTGACTGCAAACATTACCCCTCACTCCCCCCCAAAGGACCAAACACAATACCAGTACACTGCCAGGCACCCATTATTACAGCAGCACAGGTTAAAACACCACTGTCCAAGGCCAAGACTACAGCTTCTATGGGACCTGAGAATATCCCTGACTGTGTTCTACATGAATTACAGAGTGACCTGGGACCTTACCTGTGATCCCTCTTCAAGCACAGCCTCACCTCAGGCTTTTCCCCTACTGAATTGTGCATTGCTACAGTCACCCCCTCCACAAGTGAGGTGTAACTACAGACCATGGGAAATACTGCCCCAACTGCCTGACAAGTCTGTTATGTGAAGCTATGGAATGCATCATCATGCACCTAATAAACAGGGATATGGGAATCTGCAGACTCGGGATCCCATCCAGTTTACCTTTGTGAAGGGTAGGCCATACCTGCTCATTCAACCTGGTCAATTTCTTGGCATCAGACACCTGAGCTGTGGATGAAGGCAAGGTGACACATACAGCCTAAATTAATCTGGCCAAAGCCTTTGATAACATTCCCCACTCACTAAGCTCGGCATCAACCCCTATTTCACTAGGTGTGAATAGAGGCACAAACACAGGTGTAGATTGGACATAGTGCTGTCATACATTGAGACAGTTGCAGATGTCACTGAGTTTGTTGGGACATCCTTTATGAGGAATATGACATTGGTAACACCAATTGATGTGAGTATTTACTGACTGCATTCCCTAGAGTCCACAATTGATTTACCAAGGACACCAACTGTCTGGTGAACACACAAAACATAACAGGCACACATGTGCCAATTCTGTGGACAGTGTGCCAGTGGAGAGGTATGTCAGAGACATATCACTATGAGTCGTGACATCACACACTAAATGCATGTCCACACAAACCCTTTCAATCTACCAATTTACCATGTGTATAACAACACTGATGACATATAATCTTTTCACAAATCCGGGGATATATCCCCCATGTAGGTTGGCTGTCTTCACATGTCCTGTCCTGTGATGTATTGCCACTAACTGTATGTGAATCTGTAGGCCACCACCTATGTAATGTCCCTCACACAGGCAAGACAATGGAACAAGGTCCACATTAAGGAATGTCCCATATGTCAGAACTAGCAGCAGTGTCCAGGCCCACAGCACAATACAATGTGGGCACCTATATAGTGGTATGGCCATAGCAATACCTGACATTTGGACATCTGTACAGAGGACAGACAGAAAGAAGATAGCCAACAAATTATGCATTAGGACGGATGTTTTGAAAGATACACGTCTGAAACTGAAAGGTATCCCATTACTACATGACAGCAGTCCTGGTCATGAGCATCACCTACAAAAGCTGTGCTGCCACCTGTTCAGACCAGATCTATCCCTGTAGTGCACAGAGCGAGAGAGAGAGAGAGAGAGAGAGAGAGATGAAACATAAAGTGGAAAAGAGAAGAAAGAAAAAAGGTAAGTGGAACATGTAAGCAAGTAATTGAATGCAGCACTGGGTCTGTAATAATGGGAAATATAATTTGGAGGAATATATGCCCCAACAAGACATGCTGTACTAATGTCCTGCTAAACAGCTGATATGGCCACAGCATCTGGCCCTCTCTGCAATGGGAGATATCACAGACATACCTCTCAACTGTACAGATCTTCACAGAATGTCTACATTTTACCATCATGTATTTTTGTCTGTTCCTCCTGAGATCTGCACTTTTCTGGCAAATAGATGAGGATTGAATTCATCAGGTAATGACAAACACTTGAGTTTAAGACTCCACATCCTTAAGAATATTCACCGTAATGGTAAATTTATCATTCTACGAACATCCTAAGTTTGTATCAGGAATATTTAAAGTCTGTCCCTATTTATCCCATCATCATTTTAGGCATTGTCCAGATGTGATGCTTTGAGAGGTTGTGGAGTGGGATCACAGCTCAGGAGCCTGACTCACATGGGAAAGGATAGCTCATATATGACAACCGCAGGGGTGTCTGTCAAACAGTTGTGACTGTGCCACTGCTAGACCAGTTAATGGGATGTTTTCCATATCCATGTTACCTGTGATTATGAGTATGACATGTTTGTCTTTTAAAGCTAAGAGACCTATAGAGGGCATGTGCTTAGTAACGTACTGTTGCAGACGTGTGTTGAACCGCATATGATATATTGAATTAACAACATTCAACTGTACAGTATTCTGGTGGACAGTAAACACATTTGTGACTGATATCTGTAGTCACATACACATATACCTGTGTTATGTCAGCCAAACAATTGGCAGGTCTGTGAGCAATAACATTGTAACATAATAGCCTACTTATAACTGTTGGACATCTTTCAGGTTCAGTGATGTCAAACCCTACTGTGCAATCAAAGTACTAATGTATGGTGCAGCTATATTAATACAGTATCAATACTGATGTCCCATTGGCACGCATTTATGTGTGCCATTGTACAGACGTACTGCTGTAACAGGTTGAGATGTATGATTGTGCAGCAAGGCTGTAACTACAGTGTGCTATACTAACATACAACAGAAATGTATACCAGGTATCTCCTGAGCACATGTGTGCATGCTTATGTTCAGCTGAAAGGCACAAAACTAAATCACGTGGGTTTCAAGCATTCAGGTACATAGGTTGTGCATGTTGCACATGTGTGTAATATCAGTGTCAGTGCATACAACAGACAAAAATGTGTACAGCTACTGGTTGTTGCAGTGCCCTGTCACTGATATGGGTACTAGAGTAGGCATGATATACAGCTATTAATCAGAGAAGTGTCCACCTGTGTTATGATCCTCTGTCCATGCCTCCAAATCAGGAGGAAAAATATCCAAGACAACTCCGTACAAAAAAGGCGAACACTGGATGTCTTCAAATTCAACATATTTAATCCAAGAAATACAAGTTTAAAAACACTATAAGCCACTTTAAAATAGTATAAACGATAAGTGCTTTCATCCCGGTTTAAATTACAAGGAACTTCATCAGATAAAAGAGGAAAATACGTCACTATAATTTAACTAAATAACACCCAATCAGAATTCTGCAACAACAGCACACCCTCCCAAATAAGCCTATTACAAATTAGTAAAGGGCACACACCTCAAAAACTAAAAAAGCTTGTATACAAATACACTATTCAAACATATATATATATATATATATATATATATATATATATATATATATATGGTTTCACTTCAGAAACCTGAATGATCACAAGCCTGAATTGCATAAGCCGGAAGACCAAAATCCTGAAATTTCATATGCCTGAAAACTCAAAAGCCTGAATACCATAAAACTGAAAATATACAGAACACAAAAAAATGACACACACACAAAAAAAAAAAATATATATATATATATATATATTTATATGTGTGTGTGTGTATATATATATATATATATATATATATATATATACACACACGTATATTCAGTACAGAATAAAACAAAGAAAGTTAAATTAAAACATCAATATAAGTAAATAAATACAGGTCAAGTTTCACCTTTTTAAAGACTTCAGTTTTAAAAGACATTTAATTGATTCTGCTCTGTTTAATCCTAGCCAAAGTCGGGCATTTAATTTAATCTGCTAAACAAGCTCTTCTTTTTCTAAGTGTAGGTAACATGCCCCCCTTACATGGGTAAATGGAGCATCTCTAATATCTGAAACTTAAAATCACGATTGTCATTATTCATAATGTGTCAGACTAATGCATTCATGTCTTTTTGTAGCCTAATGTCACTTAAGTGTTCTGCGATTCTATTTCTCAACTTGCATTCAGTTTTCCCAACATAAAAACAGGGACAATCTGACATATGGTACAATACACCACTCTAGATGTATTACAATTATACTTGCCTATAATTTAATATGATAATTATTAATGACTATGTAACTTGTTTCTAACACATACTTTCAAAAAAATGCAAGCCCCACATTTTGTCATTGATCCATGTCTTTTTGGTTCAATGATCCTTTCTAAGATATTTTTGAAATTTAACCCTCTTTGATATAAAAATGATTGTTTCCTAAAATTTTACTTATATCATGTTCACTTTTAATAATTTCCCAGTTCTTAAATACAATATTTCTTATACTATTACTAACTGTATTAAATATTTTTTATAAATGCATTGGGGAAGTTATTTTCTTTAGTCCTCCTATAACTCAGGCTCATTTTTGTCCCATAAGTTGAAGTAGTCATGTGCTCTTCATTAAATTCCATATTATTATTACTAAACTAATGTCTTTTGGCCTTTCCCGGTTATGGGGTCACCACAGCGGAACTCCAGTCCGCTAATGACTGACATTGGATTTTTACGGTGCCAAGTTTCCTGCCCGATGCCCAACCTTCAAATAAGGCACACCCATTCACATATGCACCTACCTGTATGCAGCCTCCACACAGAAGGCGCTCCAGCCAAGAATTGAATGGGAGGACCTCTTACTGTGAGGCAACAATGTTCACCACTGCACCACCTTGGCTTCATTCAAATTCCATATTATTTATTATTACTAAACATGGCTAAATCTTTTTCTTTCAAAACGGAGTTAAAATGTCCAGAATTACATTTATCACAGACCTCCTTACAGAGGTCTCTTACCAGATTTGATGGATATCCTCTTTTAATAAACATATTTGATACAATTCGCATTCATCCAAAAATGTATCCCATGTAGTGCACATGCAAACTGCCCTCACAAATTGTCCTTTTATGAGAGCTCTTTTTGTGCATAGGGATGGTTACAAGCATAATCTAAGAATGAATTACAGTAAATTGTTTTACAATAAACTTGAGATGTAAATCTGAGATTACTTACATCTTTCTTAATTAATAGATCCAGGTATGATATTTTGTTAAAACCAATCATATGGGTGAAATTCAAGAAGGATGTAGCATTGTTTATATATTCCAATAATGCAGATATTAAGTGTGTGGTCCCATTCCATAAAATAAAAATATCATCCAAAAAGTGGATATATATAGTTTGCAATGGGTAAAATATGTTGATGGAAACAAAAAAAACATCGTTCCCATTCTAACATAACTATATTGGTGTATAATCCACCACAAGTCAAACCCATTGCCACGCCTTCTTTTTGATGATAATACTCATCATTAAACATGACAAAATTATATTTCAAAACCATGTCAAGTAATTGCTCACATGCATTGATTTTATCTTGGTCCAGTCCTTTTAAGAACAGGCAATCACAAAACCATTCTTCTCCAGTGTCATGTGGTATAATATTATACAGATCTTTTATGTCAATAGTAATAAATACATATTCTTTATTAAACTCTACCCCATTCATTCTCTTCAGAAAATCCCAAGAGTCAATGCATATGTGACTTTCACTATATACCAAATATTTCAACTGGGTGTCAAACAATTTCGCAATGGGTTGAGTAATAGACCCTCTAGCGTCCACAATTGGGTACATTAGTGGTTGTGTATGATCCTTATTGATCTTGGGTACACCAAAAATATTTGGTGTCACTGGGTATATGACACTTAGATAGTTATATTCTTCCATGGAATCACTGAGTATATCACACTTAGATAGTTATATTCTTCCATGGAAATCATCCTATCTATAAATAGATCCTGTAAAAAACATTTAATCCTGGAATAAGCTTGGTTCAATTCATTAAGTGAACTTTGTTCATAAGTTTTACTTAACAGCATCTCTTTCATTTTAGCCACATAATCAGTTTTATTCATTATCCCCAGTCCACCCCCTTATCAGGAGAAGTTTTTATGAATTCTAAATTCATATTCTCTTGTTCTGTAAGATTAGGTCTACGTGAGAACTGGGAATTTAGTGCTTGAAAATCCAGTTCACACATGCATTTGATTGAAATATCTCCAGGCATGGGGGTAGTGGTAAGTTATATGTACTAGCTGTTTTAAATGTACTTAATGTCCCTCTTTCATCATCTTGAAATAATAGTTTCAAATTCAATTTATGTACATATAACTTCAAGTCACATACCAATTGCACAATATTGCAACGTTTACTAGGAATGATATTTATACCTTTTGCTAATAAATCACATAGTTCAGTGACAACATTTATGGATGAAAAATTGTAGACTTTGAAGTCATTTGATGTATTAAATCCAATGGATACAGGAGGAAATTGGAAAAAAGTAGGTTCAGTACTCATACATAAGATGGAATTCATCTCCTGCCCCTCCCGTACCCCCTGTTGTTCCCCCAAAAGTTGTGGTATTGACCCCTCCTCAGTTGTTGTCTCATTGGTGTATTGCCCTGGTACAAGTTCCTTTGTTGTTGATTTTTTAACCGCTCTGATCGTCTGAGTGGGGGATATTCTGCTGGATCTAAAAATACTCTTCCTCACCATCCTCAATTTCAGTTGAAACATTTTCTTGGCTATTTGTCTCTATATCAGGAACATTATGTCAATTAATCCATTCTTGAGACTGTGGAGGTGGAGGGTAGGCAATATTGTTATAGTATTCTTCCTCATTCCTCTTTATTTTCTTTAGCTTTTTAACTTTAATTGCCTGAATTTGTTCTTCTACTGAGCGCAAAATTCTAGTGTATTCAAACTGGTTCTCAGAAAAATTACTGTCACATACTATTTGTTCTTCCAATGTTAAGGTTTCTTTTGTCAGAAGTTCAATAGTTTCATTGTTTTTAATGACCAGCTCTAAGTATTCAAATCTATGTCTGTCAAACATGTGAAGTAACTCATTATGGAATGCTGAAACAGGCACTAATCCTGTAGGAAACATTCAAACGCATAGGCCTTTAGGTACAATTTTCTTTTCAAGCATTCCCTAAAATACTCTGTATCCAGTTGTAGTTTTTTAATTTTCAACAAATGTAGGTGAAGTTCAGATAACTTATCATTCAAATTAATTCTTGACTGAAAAGTGTTATTACAGTGTCCCATGTTTTGTTTTATCCATACAGACACGGGGGGGTGGACTTGATTAGAGCTTGCCACAGCCACATTGTTAAGTCACTGTTCATTAGTGCAACTATTTGGCTCAGTTCCATTTAATGAATTATGGGAAACACTTACTGGTTGCTGTATTAGGTCTACTGCTGCTGCCGCATTCACTGGAGAGGGTGCATTGAGCATTGTGCGTGTAGTTAGCTGGGAAAGATATAATTGCTGTATGCGATCCATCCTTTCATTCATCCTTTGAATCAAAACTGCCAGGTCTCTCACAGTTTCTTCCAAAGATTGAGTGGAAGTCTATATTGAAGACTCCATTGTTCACGCCAAAATCACTCTACAAGTGATGTCCTGTAAGAAGGCTGACTCTGACTATGAATCAGACATATCCACACCACCTAAGGCAATTGCAACCATGTCTCCACATATGTTATAAGTCTCAGATGAAACAACACAATTCATCCTGTACTGGGGGTAAAGAGCACCTCATACACACATGACATGGGTATAAGCAACCTGCATCACACAGATTAGGTGGGAACATCGCCACCCTGTCCACCCCAGTTGTACAGGGAGATATGCACATCAACCACACTCCTCCCCTCAGCAATGGTGAGCATGTACTTATTGCTTACTGATGGCAACAACAGCATATCTCCATGGGGCATAATAACATCAGTGTCTGCCTCCTACATGACTTCAGGCATGTGCTCAGAGCTCCATCACATACCACAGTCAAACACAAACCTGCCACCATCCACATGGAAGATGCCCACTGTCAACCCTCTACATAGAAATGAATGGAGGTTATAGGATTATGCAATCAAGTTTCCAACATTGGGTGGAATAAGATAGCTCAGGGACAGGTGTGTAATGCAAGCTGCTATAGCCATGATAGCTTGGAGGGTTTTGGTGTAGTGTGGATTATTTGCAAGTAATATCCACTGTTGGTTTGTATTTTGTGAACCGTATGAGGTCCTGTGACTTTTTCCTGTTTATGTCTTCCAGGTAACATGCAGAGTGCTTGCCTACCAGCATTCTCTGTTGAGGAAACAGCCATCATCACCCAATATGTGATTGGACATTATGCCCCGCCATTTGGCTGGAGAGCAGAAAATGTTTGGGAGAGGACTGCCCTGTGGAACAGTGTGGTCCACAGGGTAAATGATGCCAGCCTGCACAGCAGAACTTATGAGCATGTGCAGCATCAGGCCACTGACCTCAAATGCCATGCCCGTCAATGGGCTGCTGCTGTAGTGAGGGACCAGCTAACCACAGATGGGGGCACAGCCATCCAATCCCCACTGACATCCTCCAAGGAGCTCCTCACAACACTTGGCCCACACACCGAATGCACAAGCCATGACACTGAGGGAAGCATTGTGGAGGTGGGTTGCACACACACACACTGGATGAGGAGCACGCAGGTAAGGGCCCAGTGGGGATTAGTAGACTAATCTATCAGACATACATGTATCTGTATTGTATCTACATGCATGTGTCAGGTCCGATTGCAGTTGTGGATGGGTGCACATCTATGGTGAGGACAGGACATTATGTATTATTGTGGTTAATACTGTAGATGTGCAGACATGCTGCATCCATCTTGTACCAAGGCCACATGTGCATCTGCTGACAATAACTCCCTCTCACAGCTACCTAGGACCCTCTGGTCTGCATATGGGACAGCAGCCTAAAGCTGGTGAGTATGAAATTGTTCTGTTGTTGCCTGGCAATACCCCAGGCATGTGAAGTGCATGCAATTTACCATGCACACAACCATAAGTAATAGCTATATTGCTTTATGTAATAGCTATAATGCTTGTTGTGTATGTTCACCTGTGCTGGGGTTGACTGTATTGCATCACAGTGGTCACCACTGGAGCCTATCTGACATGAATTCAACATTCCTGTAGCATACCTCACAACTTGTCAGTGCAAAGATGTCTGGACAGAGGCCAGCAAATTGTGCTAGACAAACGGCCTAAGGTAGGGTCATGTGTGACACATTACTGGTATACAGTGGATATAAATTGTGTACACACCCCTCTTAAGATGCAAGGTGTTCCTGTTACATACTAATTAGGACCACAATATGACAGCCCACACCTCTTCCTGCCTTTAATGTGACCCATAACAGGTACAGTTCACTTGTAAAACCAAACATCTGGACTCATGTATTGCAGCTACAAGGGTGGCCACCTGTGAGTGTGGCAGACATTCTATCAGCATGATGTTTTAGTCAGGTAAGATACCTAATGCTGCCATGTGTGTCAGTACACTCATTGTGGCTTATTTGGCTATAATCTCACATACATGGGCATTGTTAAGGCACACAGACCACTTCTGACCACGTATAGGTTTCAAACATATGGATATTCCAGACACATCTGTATAGAGAACTGTACAATGGGTTAACCTGCTGCATGTGAGGCAGATGCTGTTACCACACTATATAAAGTATTGGCAGCAGGAAGTGGTCACCAGCCGTGTTTGGAATACACATCAGAATGGCATAAGCCACACAAGATATGATCCTCACACACACACACACACACACACACACACACACACACACACACACAAACAGTTGCCAGTATTAGGATTATAATTTCTGCCTATCTAGGTGTTCCTACTATAGTGCTATGCAGTTATGAGATGTGCCACAGAGCTTATACATTTCCAACTCTTCCAAAGGTACTTCTAAGGGGGATAACATCAATAGGTCTGCTAAACTGGAGTAAAGGTAAGCGTAAAGGGTACTACATAGGTCAAAAATGGTATGAGCCAGACAGTACATGATTCACACACACATACATATGCAAACTTGCCAGTATTGGTATTAGAACTCCTGCCTATCCAGGTATCGCCTACTATAGTGCTATACAGTTATGAGATGAGCCACAAAGCTTATACATTTCCAACTCTTCCAAAGGTAATTCTAAGGTGGATGGCATCAAGAGGTTTACTAAATTGGAGAGAGGGGAAGTGTAAAGGGTAGCACACAGGTCAAAAATGATATGCGCCAGACAGTACATGATTCATACACACATACATATGCACAAACACACACACACACACACACACACACACACACACACACACACACACACACACACACACACACACACACAGTGTTGGGATTAGAACTCCTGCCTATCTAAGTATGTCTGCTATAGTGTTACGCAGTCACCACATGCACTACAGAGCTTACTGAATTTCCACAGGGCCAAAGCTACTGATAACTGCACAGCTGTGGTAAAGTATTACAGGCGGCAGACAGTCTGCCTTCTGTTCCACCCATACATTATTCTAGTTCTTTCTGTCTTGCACTTCAACTAGCATTATGGCTTGGCATTTGACCAGGTTATTGTATCAAGAAGTGTGTCACACCTGTACGCCATCAGCAGTATTCGTTCATCACAGATATCGCCCCTGTACTTACTAGTTATGTCCACCCCTCTTGGCATGTTTGAAGGGCGGTCATCTGTGCTTTCACCCATTAACCTGGTGCACTTGTCCATTCTGGGATACTGTGGCAACTGCCTCATGTACACAGACAACCCTCACCTCTAAACTCCAAACACTCAGACCTGTGAGGGTTACCCATATATCACCCAATGTGGACATATGCACTCTCCAGCAAAGACTTAACTAGCAGGTCAAGAGGATAAGATCAACACCTGCACCACACCATGTGGAACACGTAGCTCACCATGACAAACATTTTTACAGCCATGACATACAGTGAAAAGCCACACACCCACCTTCCCAGAGGCACTCAATGGACATATAACCAAACAGCACAGACCAGCAAGGCAGACACCCACTCAGACACCACGACATGGCAGATGCCAAGGGACATACACTTAACATACACAGTGTGCCCCCAAACTAAGCTCCTAAGGCTAATCACCTTGCACAATACAGTAATCATGGGTAACGCAATACTGAGGCACACACATCCCACTCACTAAGTTGAATATGGATCAGGTAACAGCCAAATACCTATCACATGCCAGCATCTAACACATAACACAGCCAGTCATGTCACTGCAAAACTACGAGTATCACTCCATATCCATGTGGTTGTGAATGACTTGGGACACACCTTATATGACAGGAGACATGGTTGAACTCTCTGATTATGCGGTCCATGCAGGTGTGACAGCAGCCCTGGGCAGTGTACCACTGTCACCCAGAATGATGCTGCGGTACTATCAACAGATGATTGACTGCAACATTGGCTTACATGTTATGTGTAATTCTAAGGGGCTGCAGAACCTCTCTGCTTGGGATGACATGATTGACAGAACCCAACAACTTTCCATGGATGTCCTACATCTGTCACTGCTGGATTCCCAGGTACTGGCTAAGTGTCTTGACACCCTTATGGTGCCTTGTTAGGCAGTATTCCTAATGTTAATAGCACCATAACAACTGCACATGTATGCAGTCTGAGGGTCATGCTGCTCAACAGTACACATCTAGCTGGTAGGATACAGTCACTCATAGCAGTCGTTGGAGTGGAGGACAAATGTCTGCTGTAATGGAGAGGTGGTTCACAGCAGCAGACAACAGACCTGCATATCGGGCTATGACACATTCCACAGCTGTCAGTCCCCAAACATGGATCACACCACACCACCACAGATGGTGTTGTCTCCATATTCATTATGGATAGGAACACTTCCAGACTAGTATCCCATCATAATGCATTGGAGATATGTCCGGTACAACTGCCTTGGTAATAGTGCATTCCAGAACATAGCCTGCTATGGGTCCACATCTATGTCCCTAGACTGTCAATGCACATTCCCCAACATCCTGCCATCTATGATGATCCAACACAAAACTGACATAGTACAAGTCTTCAACTACCCCTCCATCACCTGTGGAATGTATTCAAGCACCAGCACAGTGGCCCAAAACTTCTGGGATTCATCATTTCCATTGCCCTAGACCAGGTCATACGGACCCCCGGTAGAGGATGCAACAGTCTTGACCTGTGTTGACCACTTAAATATGGGACTGTTGCTTATCCACAGATGTCAATCCATGCATGGTGAGATTCATGCAGGCTGTAATCAACACAGAACTCAACGTATCTCCCACACCTCCCACAAAGATAACCACCTGGCAAAACCTCTCCAAAGCTGACTTTGCAGCCATGAAAACAGGGGTGGATGTCTTCACTGTACCCATGGCAATGGGAAGTAGCATGACTGTGGAATAATACACATAGGCTCTGTACAAACAGATACATGAATGCATGGTACTAGCCAGAGCCAACAGAACCCAGACACTGTCCTCCAAACACTGAGAGACAATGTGATAGTCCCCTGCCATAACTAAAGTGTACATCAGAAGCAGGACACTGTTGCAGGGAAAGGTGATGTCCCATGACTGTTGAACTCTCTTATTAGCCTCAAACACAACTTTGGATCCCTTATGGAATCTCTAACAGGCATTGATGGCAGCAGCGATGCAGCAGACACTAACGACAGTCACAACACCCTTTGATTGTTACATCAACAACTTCCACAGCATTAAACACAAGTGCTGCAAGTTAGTGCACAAAGCTAATACCTATCCTGAGACAACAGATATTAGCCACAATTTGGCAACACATTCAGTGCCAGCTTTACCCCTTTCTCCCCCCACAAGTGAAGTGCTGAGTGAATTGTGTTCTCACATGCTGTATCCCATTTCCATTCTAGGCATCTGTGTGTCACCAGGATGTGGCCCTGCAGCAAGGCCACATGGTATGGCAGTGTGGTAACACATCCACCATGTCATAGGCAGGGTGCAGTATGTGCACAATAATCCCTGGTCTGTAACACAGTGATTGCATATGCCTCACAGATTATAGGGCTAAAGTTTGTACATAGGTATATCTTGATTTACATCTGTTGTAGAATGGAGAATCATACATGTTCTGGTTTGGACACACCTCCAATTGCTAATAACCACAGCCACAGGGGATATTCATCCAAACACACTGGGATTACTGTTCACACACACACACACACACACACACACACACACACACACACACACACACACACACACACACACACACACACACACACACACACAAATGCACACACATATTTGCCAGTACTGAGATCTATAGGTTCATTGCTTCAAAGGTGTGTTTTAGATGAATGGGCCTGAATGCTCTACAAGGCTAGCCCAAGGGAATACTCTGGTATCAGGCCACATGAAAATAGTCCCCAGTGTGGCTCAGGAGTATAGTCACTGGAGTGGTCCCCAGGGGTGGGTATTGCATTCCCCATCCACTCATCCAGATTTTTATTGCGGGTGGCCAGTGATGTGCACTGCTTCCCATGTATGTGATTTATATTCCATAACATGGACAGTGTCTGGTTTGTGCACATGTCCCATATGCATTTTCTTTGAAGTGTGGAAGTGTGCTTGAGGTCTCTGGGGCATGTTGTGTGGACAGATTGGTATCTTCTGATAAAGCATTCCTGACTTTATTTGGTGAGACCTGGCTATGTAACTGAGGTAGTGATTGCACCTACATTGACAGTATGATACAGGTATTCAGTGGAGTTAGTGGCATCTGTCCATACAGGGTATGTGCATAAGGCATGGTATTCTCTTTGTGTGGTACATTTGCAGACTCTACAGTTGTTGCAGGTGTCCAGTGGGGAACATGGCAAAAGAGATAATGTACACATTGATTGGGCTACTGAGGAGATGGAACAGGGTGCCATGTCCTTTTACTTGCTGGATAACACACACTCAGCCAGGAGATGTAACACATCAAAGTACTTTCTGATGTCAGTGGCACTGTTGTGGTCAACAAGCATGTGTAGTCCACTGCAATCACACCGTGGTTGGTGCTATCTGTGAGGCAATATGCAGGGGAACTACTGATATAGTGGTTATTGCCTAGCCAAGTATGTTTGCGTATGATTCGTGGGTGGAAAGTGGTCTCTGCATATTAGAAGGGTTGCCTATATTGTTCACTAATCCATACTGTAACATAGTCATTGAACATAGCACTAGGCATTTAGGGCTGTGGATTGTCTACACCAACCTCTACAGTGTTTGATAACTGTCGGCCTTGTAATGTGGACATTGTGACATATACTAGGTCCTCAACATAATTTAGCAAAATCCACCCCCCAATGGATCCTGTTATTATACAATCACACCCCCCCACAGGATACTGATGACACACACACACACACACACACACACACACACACACACACACACACACACACACACACACACACACACACACACTCACACACACTTACACACACACTTACCAGCACTGAGTTTCGAACCCCTACCTAGCTATACATTGCTACTACAGTGTTACACATTTATCGCATGTGCCACAGAGCTTATAGGATGGATGTTATCCCAAGGTACTTCTAAGGTGAGGAACATCACCAGCCCTTGTAAATACTGGCATTGGGTGATATAGTGGGTGAGGGATTCCACAAAAATGTTTACCCTACACACATTTACATTTGGCAGGGGTAAGGTTCAAACCTCTATCTAACTATCTTTTCAGGCCATTACATTATGCATTTACCACATGCAACACTGACCATACATGGTTTAGGGTTGCCAACAGGTACTTCTAAGGTGGATGATACCTGCAGGACTGCTAAAGTCAGACACTGAGACGAGTACTGGGTGTAAATGGAGCCAAAATTTTTGAGGTATGGACATATATATGTAGACATATGTATACATGCAAACACTTGCCAGGAATGAGATTAAACCCCTACCTATGTAGTTATTGCTACTACTTTGTTCCACATTTATCACACGTGCCACAGAACTTACATATTGGAGAGCTGTGCAAATGTATCTTTAAAGGTGAGTGACATCAGCAGCAGTGCTAAAGGAGGGGTAAGGGAAGTGTTGTAAGTGTGAATGACCACAAAATCAGGTATCTACAAGGATACACACACTTTCTCACACAAACACTCAGGATTGGAACTCCTACCTAACTAGTTTGCTACACTATAGTATTATGCAGTTATCACAAGCACCATGGTGCTTATACATTGGAGAGTTGTCCAAAGGTATCTTTAAAGGGGAGCAATATCAGTAGCAGTGCTAAAAGAGGGGTAAGGGAAGCATTGAAAGTGTGAATGGCCACAAAATCAGGTCTCTACAAGGATACACACACTGTCTCACACAAACACTCACATTGTTGCCAGGATGAGTATTGAACTTCTACCTAACTAGTTTGTTACACTATAGCATTACGTAGATATCGCAAGCACCATGGAGCTTATATACTGGAGAGCTGTCCAAAGGTATCTTTGAAGGTGAGTGACATCAGCAGCAGTGCTGAAGTAGGGGTAGGGGACATTTAGTGAGTGTGAATGGCCTCAACCACATTCATCTAGAAACACACACACTCACACACAACTTTACATTTTACAGGACTGAGATTACAACTGCTACATGGATACCTATTTGTACTGTAGTGTTGCACAGTTATCACAAGCACCACTGACACTATAGGGCTGAGGGATAACCAAAGGTATTTCTACAGTGAATGACATCAGCACATCATGTGATATAGGCCAATGGGATGTGTAGTGGGTGGGACAGGCCTCATAATGTGATTCTCTCTGTCGCTGTTTGTCTTTCCCTTCCCCACATCTCTATGTATGTATGTTTGACATATTATGTTGGCGTTAGATACGTGTGTACATTCCTATCCAATGTGTGTGTGTGTGTGTGTGTGTGTGTGTGTGTGTGTGTGTGTGTGTGTGTGTGTGTGTGTGTGTGTGAAGTATCAATGGTGTACAATTTGGTGTGGGTGCACAAACAGCTGCAAATAACCGATATCTGCAGTCCACTGTGTTGTGAGACATGGGCTTCATTTCTCTAAGTGTAGGAGCATGTCCAGTATGACCTTCTATATTGAGTGTGTGCATCCATTCCAGGGAGGGTTGGACTCCAGTTCAGGGTTTTATGTGCTACAGCTACACTTAGCAAACTGTTTCTGCAGGATATCTGTAGATAGGCTGCCAATATTGAGACACAATGGGCTTAACATACAGGGGATACTGTAACTATTGTTGTCTGTGCTACTTGTATGACATGTTTGGTTGTAGCATAGATTTTCTGACATATGTACTGTTTTACACTATGGTGTGTCATGTCATCAACTACTGACAGTTATCATTCATTGCTCACAGTTATTTACCGGGAAATACAAGATGAATGAAGCTGAGACCAATATTCTGAGGCATATAGACTACACATTCTGGCACACACCTGCCGTTGTGGAGGCATTAGCCTTAGCATTAGCTACAGACAATAGACTGCTGGTTCTGTGTAAATGGTCCAGCACCTTATTAGTATGCTGGCTGGGGATCCCCTCCTTGTGCTTTTCGCAACTTCACAGAATGGCCATATCCTGCTGGGGCCATATCTCTCAGCTGTACAGATACACCCAGATTATCCAGAGCCAGGACTCATACATTTAGTCCGTTTACCTTCACATTGTGGTTTATAATCGGTTTTGTGCTATTCATTCATGGGTTTGCAGTCGGGGGTAGTATGGGTGGACATTAGAGTTTCAGACTTCACACACTGCATGACATCCATGCTTCTACACCCCCCCCCCCCGTTAGTCTCTCCTCCACCTAACATTATGCAAGCAATATCTCAGAGGTATCCTTATAATTGGGCCTTTATCCCAGTAGTATTTATGACCTGATCCACAGTCCTTGCAGTAGGACATGGGGAGGGATGCTACTGGCATTTGTCAACATGGCCTTGCATTTGTTTTCTGTTTACTGTGTTAGGTTGTTAGTTGGGACCCCCTGACATTCCATACATTGGCACTATGGGTGAGGCATGGGCCTTTGCCAGAGGACTTTAGGCCATTTGAGAGTGCTGCAGGCTATCTATTATTGCATTTCTATGTGGGATTGTGGGAGAGGTGCACACCTGCAGAATTTAACATTTGAAATGACTGTACCAGTATTTCAGTTACTCTGTTGGCTTCCATTTCATATTGCATTGTGACCTATCATGCAGACAGTAGGCATATCAGTAGAGTACACATGTTAGATCTTAATGGCATATATTTTAGTTTCAGACTTCTTACCTTTCAGAACTAGAATGCAACTGCCAGACCTGTTGTAGTATGTCTGTGTAGGTCTGGTGAGGGGCTGTTCACCATTGCCATCATTTGGGGGCCTTAGCCCGGTCTTTCTTCATGGTCATCTATACCTGCCCTGCTGGGTGAGGCTTGTGGTAGATATGTGACCCTCACTGACATCCATGTGTGTGACCTATTGACACCCACTGTTCTTTGGGTCATCATATGTACTGCAGTGCGGATTGTCACCTTGTGTAGTGCTGTCTAGTATGTTGACACCAGTATTTGTTATGAATTTCCTGCTGTCCCATATAGCTGTCTGCTGCTATCCCATTCAGCCATCCAATTCCCTTGCATGCTTGCATCCATATCATACATACAAGTATGAGAACATACTACTCCCTTCAGTAATTGATAGGAAGAGTGACTTACCTTGTTGCTGGGCCAGTATTGAGGACAGTGATGGAGGGCGGACTGTTGGATGCACATAGTACACTCCCTATACATGGTAAAGCTCAGGTAGTTTCATGTTTGGCATCCCATTTACTGTATGTGCTAGTTAGAGAGAGGTATCAGTCCCCGGGTCCCTACAGTGTCAGTGCGTTCTCTGTATTGACTCTTTGCCAAGGCCTGGGCGTACTGTGCATGCCTCCTTCTGCCTACAGGGGCAGGCACAGGATATTCCTCCTCTGAGTCCCCCTGTGCCTTTCCTGGCCTTGGCAGTGGTGGGGGCTGTGTAGCCCTGCCCTGTGTTGTTTCTGTTGCAGCTGTTTCCACAGGATCATATTGTGTAGCATGGCATATACTATGGACATTTGTGTACATGTAGCTGGAGAGTACTGCAAGGCTGCACCGGATATGTCAAGGCAGTGGAACTGTAACTTGAGCATCCCAAACACATGGTCTACACTGATCTTGGTTTGTGCGTGTGCCTCATTATGGTGTTCTTGTTCATGTGAGTGTGTACATTTCTGATGGGTTTCATCACCCACGGCTCCAGTGCATAGCCAGCATCCCCCCATCTAGATGGCAATATGGGATGTCCCCCCGGCAAATGTCATATACAGAGGTGAGCAATGCCAGATGTGGGAGTCATGATATCTTCCAGGGCTGCCACCACACACATTCATGATAATGCCCTGGGCATCGCACACAACTTGGCAGTTGATGGAGCGGAAGCCCTTGCGGTTTATGTAAACCCTGCTCCGCTCACCAGCTGGTGCTTTGGTGTGGATGTGCATCCAATCTATACCATCAACTACCTCAGGGTATTCTGCTCTATGGTGGAAAAGACGCATACATGTGGTCAGCACCTCACAGGCGGTGGATAGATATATGCGTTCATTGGCATGTTGTGTCATGGTATCCAGGATCTGGTGGAATTCCCTGGATGCTGATCCCTGTGAGACCCCCATGATATCCCCAGTTGGTCTTTGGAAGGTACCTGTGCCTAGTATTCTTAAGCCTAGACAAACCTTGGTATCCACTGGGATGGGTTCCCCTCTATTAGTTCTGTGTGTGAGGCATGGCTGGCACAGCTCAAAGATTTGCTGTAGAATGTTCCTGTCTACCCTGTAGTGCTCTACTATCTCCTGCTCATGTAGTCCCTTGCAGATTACCCTGGGTCTGTACAGTCTTCTCCTCCTCCTCACTGTGGGTCAGTTGTCAGCATTCTCTTCCTCACCACCCTCAGTCTCTACCACATATTGATGGACTAAAGCAGCAGCAGCCTCTAACATTATTAGTTAGTTTTGCCAGTTAAAAATCCCCCATCTGTGTACGCTGGTGGTGTAGAGTCTGTGGGAAAAACTAATCTGTAGGGTGTTTGTATAGTTTATATTACTGTGCTGGGCTGCTGCATGTGTAATTGGCTGATTCTGATACATTCCACCTGTCAGCTATGCTAGTTCTCTTTGATTGCCTTCCTACTGCTGTTTCCCCTTCCCAGTTCATCTCTATTTAAGCCTTGAGGCGTGCCACGCATACCCAGTGCTCATATGTAAACAGTGCTGCCACTTACTCTTTTTTTTTCTTTTTTTGCTTTATATCCCGGTGCGTGGTGCGCACACCTGTTTAGGCTATATACACAGTGCTCAGGCACATCTGACACACTCCCTTCCTTAGCTGTGCTTAGCTAAGGGCAGACATGGGCCACAGAGCTCCAGTGAGCTTACAGCAAGTATGACACACACCCTTATGAAGTCATCCAGCTCTTAGACTTGCACTGTTGTATTGCTGCACCTACACGGTTAGGTACAAGCTGACACTTTGAAGAAATCTGTGATTTACAATAACTCCCCTCATTTGCATACCCCAGTGTGTAGGTTGTTAGTTACTGCACTTAAACAGACCCTTTCCCCATTGACAACCAGTGCTCCCTGGTATTGTTTACATTCTGCATGCCATTGACTATAAAAGCAAAATGCAGAATTAACTTAAAATTGACTTTTCTCATTTTTTTTTTTATTTTCGGCATGATCCTGTTTGCGTGCTGCTGCCCTAAGCTTAAACAGCTGAGACCAGCCAAAAAAAAAAAGTTTCATTTAAAAAAAAAAACTGTTTTTAATGCCAATGGCCTTATATTTGGCCATTGGCATGTGTATTGAACATAATACATGCTTTTACATGAGCTGTCATGCCTCCGTTTTGTCAAATGCAAAAATGTATTTGGTTACTAGCAGAATACATTTCTGTACTGACACTGTTCTAGCAAGGAGACCTGGTAGCTTGGTGGATTGGAAAATCACCTCATTTGCATGTGTTTCACCAGCAAATGAGGTGATTTGCATATTTGCCGATTTTCCGTGCTAGAACAGTGTAGGGCTGTTTGTGCAGGTGAAAATAGCACTTTCCTGGATCGTTCGGCAGCTGTTTTCTGTGCAGGAGCTCCTACACTTTTCCTGCATGGAAATTCAGCCTTTGTGAATCCCAGGGCCTGTTTTATTATAATAAATTGTGATAGACATTTGTTAACTACTAGTTGAGTTGATATATCATTGTAAAGAGACTTTAAAACCTTAAGGAAGAAGTGGAGACACCAGTTTTATTTAGAACATTCATCAAAAATGAAATATTTATCTTATTCGAAAGTATTTGATGTACCTAGAGCTAAACTAAAACTTTATTACTCTCTTTAGTGGTAAACTATTGCATGATTTCTAATGTTAGGGTTTGATCATTTAACTGTCTGAACATTATTTGAAATGGAGAAATAATTGATGGAATTACTGTTTACCATAAGTAATAGTAGAATTTTTATGTCATATTAAGGGAATAGGTCTATAGTTAGCTGTGACTAATAGGTTCATAGGTTCATAGGTTCATACTAGGCTATCTGCCCTGGGGCAATTATAAGCCTAGCCCAATTCTGTATGGCTTACGCCACCCCTTGATTTGAGTATACTGTGCCCTTTTTAAGGTTTAGTTTACTGTGCCTCTGTCTAATAGTGACACGGGAGTAATCCCTGGGACAAACCTACGATCCCCCATCCACTTATCGAGATTCTTCTTGAAGAGATTCAGTGAGGTGCTCTGCCTCACATGAACTGGAATTCTATTCCAGAGCGAAGGGAGCCTCTGGGTTATGAACCTGTCCCTCCAGCAAGTTCTATTTATTTCTGTGCTGAGGTTCAAGTCCCTCGAGCGTGTGGCTCTAAGGGATTTAGATTTACTGAGGTGGAGCATGTCCATTAATTCTGGATTTGACATAGCTTTGTATGTCAGGCATAGATCGCCTCGAAGTAGGCGGTATGCAACTGAGCAGAGCTGGAGTTTTTTTAACCGAGCAGCATATGGCATCTGTTTGAGACCCTTGATCCTCTTGGTGAGATACTTTTGGGGTCTTTCTAATTGCTGCAGGTGTCGGGTAAGGTACATCCCAAAAGGGGCATTGTATTCTATGATGGGCCTGATGAGGGATGAATAAAGGGGCACGATTACCTCTCTTGATCTAGATGTGAAACCCTAATGTGTATTGAACATAATACATGCTTTTACATGAGCTGTCATGCCTCCGTTTTGTCAAATGCAGAAATCCAATAATGGATCTTGATTTGGTTTAGGGACTAATACAGATTTTGATATATTAAAATAGATATTTGAGAATCCATTTTTTATGGTGGCATTAAATACTTCTAGCCAAATTTTGATAATACTTTTGTAAAATGTTGCAATAATGGCTTAGGTCTTTGCCTCGCATGCACAAGATACAAGTTTCAATTCTGACCTCTTGCCAATGCCTGTATGTAGTTTGCAAATTCTCCCTGTGTCTCTGTGGGGTTCCACTCACCTCCCAAAAAATATGCTGAATGTTTCCTGCTCAAACTCACCCAAAAATAGAGTTGTCAGCAGCAGCAGACTCTAGATGGTGCCTATAGTGGGAAGAGCTGTATATATCAACCACTTTGGGTGTCAGCTGTGGTACACATTGTCCAAGATTGGAGGATCTGGATCACAGACTGTGCACCATATCAGGGCTAGCCAAGCGATAGTGTAAAAATTGGCAGTAGATGATTTGGCAATGTTGACTGTTGCCAAAAATGTGCATGAGTATTTGCTGGTGATAAGTGGGTTGAGGACCTGACCTACTCTGAACTCTGCCAGCATAAAAAGTCCAGCAGCCTTGGATCAATAAGTTACTGTCTGGCCAGTGTCCTTTTACCTAGCATGGGTTACTTGGGATAACTTTGTTGAGTGAAAACTGGATGTAAAACCAATCAACCTACCAAATATGAACTATAATTTGCTACATTTAATGAAGGTTCACTGACAGGACACAATTTGGAAGCAAACAACATGATGTTAAGGAGGAGGCTGGGGATACTATGTGCACAGGAAACAAGATGGAAGGGCAGTGCAGCAAAGCTACTTGACATGGGATCCATAGTCTACTTGGCAGGATGAGGACAGATGAGAAATAATGTGTGAATTGCAGTGACTGAGGGGCATCAGAAGGCAGTGAGGGATTTCATCAGAATTAGTGACAATCATGGCAATCAGATTCCAGTGTAAGTATAGGACACTATTCATAATCTCAGCCTATGCCCTGTGGCAAGGTTGTGACAGTATGAAAAAGAGTGTGTTCGACAGCAGTTGCAGGATCTACTAGATAAAACAGGGCTACATGAATTAATGTTGATAATGGATGAACTGAATGCACATATTAGCATAGACAGAACAGGACATGAAAACAGCCTGAGTCCACATGGGAACTCCAGTTGCAGAGAAGGAATAAAGAAGGAGAGGCCATTCTAGACTTTTCTCTGGCAAATGGTGTGATGGTGGCCAATACATGGTTTAGTAAGAGAGACAGTCACAAGATCACATACAAAAATGGCAAAGATGCAACTTAAATAGATTTTTTGCTAGTAAGGAAAGGGCAATGGGGTAGAGTCAGTAATTGCATAGTCATTCCCACTGAAACAGTTGAGCCACATCAAAAACCACTGGTTGCCACAATCATCAGTAATCAATGGTCAGAGAAGGTTCTATGGTCAACAGAGACTAGGCTGAAAACCTGGAATTTGATTGTAGAGAAAGTGTAGGAATTCAAGTAATATTTCATGGCTCTAGCACCTCTGAATGAAGAGGAAACAGGTAGAGTTGAAGAAAAAAATGACAGTGTCTCAAAACATCGGCGTGAGGACTGTAAAGCAAATATGTGCCCGAGACTGGTAAGGAAATAAGGTACGTAAGGAATGCTGGAAGTAGACTGCAGAATCCCAGGAAGTCATCAAAAGAAATTGATGCAGGAAAAAATGGGTGATAGAAAAAATGGACCAGACTAAGAAGGAATTCTGGTTGACTAACAAAGAGTCTAAGAGAGGATTTGCAATAGCAAAGCACAAGGCATCATATGCACTCTACCAGCTTCTGGAAACAGATTCAGTAGATGGCACAAAGGAACGCTATCAGGTTGCAAGGCAAAAGCAGAAGCATAAAGAAGATAGTCAGAAACCCTTCATAATAGATGCTAGCAACAGCTTGCTTATCAGTTCACAGGACATCAAATGCAGATGGAAGGGATACTTCCAGCAGCTTCTAAATGAAGAAAACCTCAGAAAATCTGTACTGGCAGTGACACAGCCTACAATGGAAGAAGAGGAGGAGTCCACCTTAGAAAAGGTAAGAAGAACAGTAAGGAAAATGAAAACAGGGAAAGCAGTAAACTCAGATGAGGTCACGGCAGATATGATCAAGATGTAAGATGAGGGATCTATGTCGATAGATTGAAAATACATTTCAGCGAAATGTACATGAGCGAACTCACTTTTGTGAACGTGCATTTTATCAAAAATGCACTTTCGCAAAAAAAAAAAAAAAAAAAACAACATGCCAAAAACCTACACAAATGAAACACTACTTATGTTTATGCAGGGGGGAAGCCCCCCTGCACCCTCCATATGGGGGGGCTGTGTCCCCCACACCCCCCTTTCTTTAATATTCTCACTCCGAGATCGCACTACAGTTGGGAAAAGGGAATATTCCCTTATCCCCGCTGTACCGCGATCTAAGCAACAGTTTGCTTAGTTGTACAATCGACACTACATGTTGATTTACAATTAAATCTACATGCAAACTGCGTGTTGTTTTTTTTCTTTTTCGTTTTGCAAAAGTGCATTTTCGATAAAATGCACTTTCGCAAAACTGAATTTGCTCAAGTACGTTTCGCTTAAACGTACTTTCGATGTTCACACCAGGACCCAAGATGAGGTAGGGGAGAAATAGCTACTGAGGGTACTTATAGCAGTATATAAGCATGCTAGTGCCAGTGTACAAGAATTAAAGGGACATCCACAGCTTTGTGTAGTACAGAGGTATCAAACTTCTTTCTGCATGAAAGTTCTGGAGAGGGTGACTGATAAACAAATACTCAAAATAGTAAAATGTAAGATAAGAGATGAGCAGTTCAGATTCAGATCAGGATGCAGCATGGCTAAGTTGATATTTGCAGTGAGACCGATTTATTTATTTATTTGACATTTGTTTATCAGGATAGTCCACATGGGTCAAAAGAATCCATTTTCAGCAGAGGCCCAGGGTGAAAAGTTCCTAATTAGCAGGAGTAATAGGTTCATAGGTTCATAGGTGTTTACTAGGCTAACAATCACAAGAGCATTTTTAAGTCTAGCCATGCATCCCAAATTTCTGACAAGTTCTGATACCCTTGATGAGTGTAAGCATGGGCCTGGGAGATTAACCATTTACAAGTTACCTGTGTCCATTAGAAACAAAGGTGCAAAACCAGGGATACAGTTCTGGTTTCCCATCCAATTGTCCAAGTAGCACTTGAATTGGGTTATGGAGGAACTCTGCTTCAAATGGACGGGGAGCCTGAGCCACAGATGGGATAGTCTCTGGGATACAAACCTGCCTCTCCAGCAGGTCCTATTTATATCACAAGCAAGATTTAAGTCCTTAGAACTAGGTAATTCTGGTGCTGCTTGTTTTGTGGATGTGCAGGAGGTCCACCATAGTGGGGTCTGACAATGCCCTGTATGCCAGGCATAGCACTCCCATCAAAAGCCTGTAGGAGATAGAATACAGGGATAGGGCCTTGAGGTGGTCTGCACAGGACATTTTACTTACTCTCTGTATTCTTTTAGTGAAGAACCTCTGTGAACATTCAGATTGTTGGATATGCCTGGTTAACTACATATTAAAGGAGCCATTGTACTCAACGATAGGTCTGATGAATGCCAAATACAGTGGAACAATGATTTCCTTGGACATAGATGCCATACCTTTGTTTATAAGTTGTGCAACATAGAATGATTTACATACCACTGTAGACACATGATGGTCAAAGGATAGATTGCTATTTATGTATGTCCCTAAGTCCCTGATTACTGGGTCAACTCTAAGGTGTGTGTTTCATAGTTTCATAGTTTCATAGTTTAATACTAGGCTATCTGCCCTGGGGCATTTGTAAGCCTAGCCATAGTGATGTGGCTTTCGCCACCCCATGAAATGGTACAAAAATGCACAGAATAGATTTAGAATACTGTGCCTCTGTCTAGTAGTGACACAGTGAAGTTCCCCTTATATAATAGAATTAGTTTACTGTGCCCCTGTCTAGTAGTGACACAGATGGGACCCCTGGGGTAAACGTACGATCTCCCATCCACTCATCAAGATTTCTCTTGAAGAGAGTCAGTGAGGGGCTCTGCCTAACATGAACTGGGATCTTGTTCCAGAGCATGGGAAGCCTCTGGGTTATGAATCTATCCCTCCAGCATGTCCTATTCATACTTGTGCCGAGGTTTAAGTCTTTAGCTCTCGTGGTCCTGATGGATTTGGATTTTTTGAGGTGGAGCATGTCCATCAGTTCCTGATTGGACATGGCCTTGTACGTCAGGCAGAGATCACCTCTGAGTAGGCGGTATGCTACTGAATAGAGCTGGAGTTTCTTTAGTCTGGCAGAATAAGACATATGTTGGAGACCCTTGATCCTCTTGGTGAGGTACTTTTGTGGTCTCTCCAGCTGTTGCAAATGCCGGGTGAGGTACATACCAAATGGGGCATTGTACTCAATCATGGGTCTGATGAGGGAAGAGTATAGGGGTACAATGACATCCTTGGATCTGGATGTGAATCCCTTCATGATAAGGTGTGCAAAGTAGAATATTTTTCTAACCACTTTGGCAACGTGGGTGTCAAATGAGAGGTCGCTGTCGACTTGGGTCCCTAGGTCTCTGATTACTTTTTCCGTACTCAGTGGGTTGCTGTCTATGTGATAATTTGTGGGTACTTTGTTTTTCCCAAAGGGGATGACTATACATTTTTTGGCATTTAGTTTAAGGCCATGACTCCGGCACCAGTTGTCCATTTCTGTGAGGCCTTTTTGTAGGATGTATGTGTCCGCTGGTGTATCGACTAGGTTGTCAATATAATAGTTACCAGGGATGGATGATTTCACAAAGTATACTGTTATGTATTTCTTGGTATTTAGTTTCAGTCCATGGCTCTGACACCAGTTGTTTTGTCTGTGTCAGCCCCTCCAGGACAACATTATAATGTACTTATGTGTTACTGCAATCTATGATTTATACAGTTGATATGTAAATAATAGTTGATAGATTGTTAATTTCACATGTGGAATCATACATGGAAGCATACATCTGAAAAGATAATCCCCAGGATTCACAAAGCTCCATGCAAGAATAAGAATATTCTTGCACAGAGTGGTTCATGTCCATTTAGAATAACAGTGCACCTTGCATATGCAATGAAGGTGCACTGCTATTTAATCCAAACGGACATGAGCCAGGAACGAGCACAGGGAGCATGTGTCAGCAGTGCCTGCACATGTAACACACCCCCTTCACTCAGAAAGTGCTGCACGGCACTTTGTGACACAGATGAGTGTCAAGTTATATAATATCAGAGCCTGCCTCTAATATATAGCACACGAGTGTCCACAGACACTGAAATGTAAGTAGCTAACCTTTCAGTGTCCAAGGACACTAAAAAAAAAATGAAACAGAAACAGCTAGAAGGCAGCAGCCTTCAAGTGTACCCCCTCCCCCCCAAATGTATGCATTCTTGCCCTACATGTATGGAAGCAGTAGGGCAAGACAAAAGCAATAAAAATTTAAAAAATGTATTTTTTTCATCAAATAAATCCGAAATTTAAGTGGTGCGCAGCTTGTTTGCATGGCGTGCCACTATGCTTAACCTGGCTAAAATCCTGAAAATGATAGACAAGTGCTACTGTGATAAAAAAACATAATCAAACTGCTGTAGCTTAGTGGTAATCCCATGGTTTAGCATGTAGAACATGTTCAGTTCAAATCCCTCCTCTGCCAAATTATATAATAACCTTTTAAGGAATTTGAATGATAGATGTCAATCATACGGATCATATGTAGCACAGTAGGGGTGGGAATATATAAAATATAAATGTAAAAAATAATTTGTAAATTTAATGAAAAAAATAGATTTAAGCAATGCTTTGCTAGTGTAAGCATTGTTTGCCTGCTTTCAGCCGTGCTTACCTGGTTTAAACATTGCTATGTGGGTTTGCACGGAGCTAAGCATAGCTCAGCATATTAAATCAGCCAATCAAGAAAAAGTGTGGAAAAACTGGCCTATTTAAACCACACAGGCGGGAATACAGTCATAATCATTTGGGATTGCTCACAGCAGGACCAAAATGTCTGTTGTTGCGAAGGTGTTCGCTTCCTAGCACAATGTTGGGGTATCCTGGAGTCCAGGGTCATGGTCTGGCTCCTAGTAAAAAACCATGATGGCAGGCTGCTGCAGGGCCAGTACCAGGGCTTGCAGTACAAAGCGGAGGCCTGGGACCAGCTTGCACACAATCTCACCAGTGCCATTGGCATACCCCGGACTTTTGAGCAGGTACATCACCACCATAATGACCTGAAGTGGAGGAGGGGTGCACTCTTGGACCAGTGGATCCAAGAAGCCTGAAAGCAGGATGCCCCACCTGTCTGTAAGTATGCAGTCTTATGTATCTCTAACTAAGTATGGAAAAAATTCAACTTGTGACTGTAAACAAAAAATGAAAACCAGACTAGTAAATCCAAAAATCTGCACACAAAGCTGGAACCAGGACAAATACGTCAGCAAACAGTTTTTATTTAATACACAGTCACCGTGTATTAAATAAAAACTGTTTGCTGATGTATTTGCCCTGGTTCCAGCTTTGTGTGCAGATTTTGGATCAACTTGTGAATGTGCAGGTGTGATTAATGTGTGATGTCTCCCCATACAGCTGTTGCAGAGAGGTCCCAGACTGTTGAGGCTCATGCCCAGTGACTGGCCCGGCTGTGTCGGCAGTATGGTGTGCACAGAATACCCCCTAATATTAGCAGTAAGAAATCAAAATTATAGTAATGGTAGTTCAGCCTGTATATATAATTGTGCTGCAAAAGTCAGGAATAAATGCCTTGTTAGGCTGCCAGCATTACAATGGAGTATTCCCAGCTGCTGTGTAATACAGATGCCAGTAGCAAACAAGTTACAATATGCAGGAGAAGAACATTAGAATATGCATGAGTGTGTCTGAGTGAACCTGCCAAGAAAGTGCCATGTCAGGGCTACTGTCATCATCATCATCTTCTTTCGGCTGTTCTCATTAGGAGTCGCCACAGCGGATCATCTGTTTCCATTTCTTCCTGTCCTCTGCATCATGCTCTTTCACACCAACCGCCTGCATGTCCTCTCTCACCACATCCATAAACCTTATCTTAGGCCTTCCTCTTTTCCTCTTACCTGGCAGCTCCATCCTTAGCATCCTTTTCCCAATAAACCCAGCATCCCTCCTCAGCACATGTCCAAACCACCCAATCTCGCCTCTCTTGCTTTGTCTCCAAATTGTCCATCCTGAGCTGACCCTCTAATATACTGATTCCTAATCCTGTCCATACTAGTCACACCCAGTGCAAATCTTAACATCTTTAACTCTGCCACATCCAGCTCTGACTCCTGCCTTTTCGTCAGTGCTACCGTCTCCAACTCATATAACATAGCTGGTCTCACTACCCTCTTGTAGACCTTCCCTTTCACTCTTATTGGTACCCGTCTGTCACAAATCACTCCTGACACTCTTCTCCACCCATTCCACCCTGCCTGTACTCTCTTCTTCACCTCTCTTCCACACTCACCATTACTCTGAACTGTTGATCCCAAGTACTTAAACTCATCCACCTTTACCAACTCTACTCCCTGCATCCTCACCTTTCCTCTACCCTCCCTTTCATTTACACACATATATTCTGTTTTAGCCTTGCTGACCTTCATTCCTCTCCTTTCTAAAGCATATCTCCACCTCTCCAGGGTCTCCTCAACCTGGTCCCTACTCTCACTACATATCACAATGTCATCTGCAAACATCATAGTCCACGGGGCCTCCTGTCTAATCTCATCTGTCAACCTGTCCATCACCACTGCAAATAAGAAAGGGCTCAGAGCTGATCCTTGATGTAATCCCACCTCCACCTTAAACGTATCTGTCACTTCCACCGCAGTCCTCACCAATGTCACACTACCCTAGTACATATCCTGTACCACTCTTACATACTTCTCTGCCACTCCTGACTTCCTCATACAATACCTTTTAACTTTTAACAACTCCTCTCTAGGCACCCTGTCATATGCTTTCTCTAAGTCCACAAAGACACAATGCAACTCCTTCTGACCTTCTCTGTATTTCTCCAACAACACTCTCAGAGCAAATATTGCATCTGTAGTGCTCTTTCCTGGCATGAAACCATACTGCTGATCAGTAATCATCACCTCCCTTCCTAATCTAGCTTCCACTACTCTTTCCCATAACTTCAAGCTGTAACTGATCAATTTTATCCCTCTGTAGTTACTGCACCTCTGCACATCACCCTCATTCTTAAAGATAGGTACCAAAACACTTTTTCTCCACTCCTCAGGCATCCTCTGACTTTCCAACATTTCATTAAACAATCTGGTTAAAAATTCCACTGCCATTTCTCCTAAGCATTTCCATGCTTCCACTGGTATGTCATCTGGGCCAACAGCCTTTACATTCTTCATCCTCTTCATTGATGTCCTTACTTCCTCCTTGCTAATCTGCTTCACTTCCTGATTCACTATCCCCACACCATCCAACCTTCTCTCTCTCTCATTCTCTTCATTCATCAGCCCTTCAAAGTACTCTTTCCATCTACTCAACACACTCTCCTCACTTGTGAGTAGGTTTCCCTCACTGTCCTTTATCACCCTTACCTGCTGCACATCTTTCCCAGCTCTGTCCTTCTGTCTAGCCAATCGGTACATGTCCTTTTCTCCCTCTTTAATGTCCAGTCTCTCATACAACTCTCTGTATGCCTCATCCTTAGCCTTCGCCACCTCTCTCTTTGCCATGCGCCTCATCTCTTTATACTCATGTCTACTTTCTTCATCTCTTTGACAATCCCACTTCTTCTTCACCAGCCTCTTCCTCTGTATACTCTCCTGTACTTCCTCATTCCACCACCATGTCTCCTTGTCTTCCTTCCTCTGTCCAGATGTCACATCAAGCACCTTCCTAGCAGTCTCCCTTACTAGCTCTGCTGTAGTTACCCAGCTATTCGGTAACTCTTCATTGCCTCTCAGTGCCTGTCTTAACTCTTCCCTGAACTCCACCTCACAATCACCCTTTTTTAACTTCCGCCATTTAATCCTTGGCACTGCTTTCACACTCCTCCTCTGCTTCTTGATCACCGACATCATCCTGCAGACCACCATTCTATGCTGCTTAACTACACTTTCCCCAGTCACCACTTTACAGTCTCCAATCTCCTTCAGACTGGCCCTCCTACATAGGATATAATCCACCTGTGTGCATCTTCCTCCACTCTTGTACGTCACCCTATGTTCCTCCCTCTTCTTAAAATACGTATTCAACACAGCCATGTCCATCCTTTTCACAAAATCCACAGTCATCTGACCTTCTGCATTCCTCTCCTTAACACCATACCTACCCATCACTTCCTCATCCCCTCTGTTCACTTCACCAATATGCCCATTGAAGTCTGCTCCAAACACTAGTCTCTCACCCTTGGGTACACTCACCACCACTTCATCCAACTCACTCCAATATTTTTCTTTCTCATCCATCGCACACCCAACTTGTGGAGCATATGCACTAACAACATTCATCATTACATCATCAATTTCAAGCTTCATAAACATCACTCTATCAGACACTCTCTTCACCTCCAAAACACTCTTGGCATACTGTTCCATTAGGATAACCCCTACCCCATTTCTTCTGCCATCCACACCATGATAGAACAATTTGAACCCGCCTCCTATACACTTGGCCTTACTTCTCTTCCATCTGGTCTCTTGCATGCACAATATATCAACCTTCCTTCTCTCCATCATATCAGCTAGCTCTCTCCCTATACTAGTCATACTGCCAACATTCAAAGTTCCTACCCTCAGTACTACACTCCTAACCTTCCTCCTCTCTTCCTGTCTTCGGGCATGCCTTCCCCCTCCTCTTCTTCTTCGGCCAACAGTAGCCCAATTTCCGCCAGCACCCTGTTGACATGTCAGGGTTACTGTAATAGTTAGAAATGAAAAGCATTCCCCTCTGCAGATCATGCAGGAATAGTAATTGTGGATTTCTGAGTTGTACACAGATATGTATGTCAAAACTAATAAAGGTGATCAAAACACTGGTGTGTGTCATCTCACTTGTACCTGAAAAATAGAAATGTGAATCCTGCAGAATGCATTAACTGAGGTGAACTGAGTTAGCACTGCTTGTCTGCATACTTTAGAATGGGCATGTCAAATAACTGAAAAAGCAACAGTACATATTTCCATCAGAATGTGTTTTACTTGTTTGTCTGCCAGCATTGTCTTGTGTTAACCTTTCAATTTCAGCTGTATGTAGCTGTGCATGTACTGAAAAATGTATAAGGCTAACAGGTGCAGGCTTAAAACCTACACTTAGAAATCAGGAATCAAAATTGCAGTATGTAGTTGTAAAACAGTCAAATGTGCAATCCAGCAAATGTGCACATATTTCACAAACAGTGACACTAATGTCTGTTGTGTGTGCATAATTTGTACTGAAAATGGGAAACAAATAATGCAACATTTCATAATAAAAGTACTATGCACAAAAATATGTACTAGATAGAAATGTCACAAACAGCACACAACACCTCCCCAGTAGCTCAGTCTGATAAGGATTAGGCCTGTAGTTCAATCTTGCAAAAACACCACAGTTCGAATCTAGGGGCCGCCACTAGCATCTCAGTCTGGTTCTACAGTTGAAAACTGAAATCTGAGTAGAAAAAGTAATGTACTGCAACACATACATTTTCCATACAGGGTACACAGGTAAAGTAATCTGAATAGAAATACTAGTATAATGTGTATAACAATGAAAAGTGTACAGTTGTTGTGTTGATCAGCCCCAATCTTACAAATAGATGCAAGCTACACATCCACACTCTGCAGTTTGGCCCAGACAAGCCCCTCAAGTGTCACACTGTCACAGATAGTTTCTGCAGTTGCCAAGAAACCTGCACACAGAGAATATCACAGTAGATGTATGTGAAAGGCACAACACACACTTCAGGGCCTGCAACTAATATGTGAATCTGAAATATGTGTAGAAACAACAATGTAATGTGCACACAATATATCTGCACAGGGCCCACAGGTAAAGAAATTGGTATAGAAACAGGTCTGATGTGTATAACTAAAATAAGGGTACAGTTGCTCTGTTGACATCTACAGCTGTTGGTGTGCTGTAGCAGCCCCATGGCCCAGGTAGAGTGTAAGTGTGGTCAAAATGTAAAGTAGTTTATAGTAGTGTACTGAGAAATATACTTGCTAGCAGTTGTCAATTGAATCTGTTCCCTTCCCTCACCACTCAACTGATCAAACCATCACACTGAAACTAACATGAGTATGTTCCTAAACAAGCCTCTAATGTTGGGACTATTGTTCCATTTGGTTTATCATTGTTTAAACTGTTTGTATACTAATATTCCCTGTTGAATAATCATTTTATTGCCTGCCTGACATACCACTAACTGGCATGCAGTTGCAACCTTGAATGCCATTCCATATATGCATGGGTTCTGTTTGCTATGGCACTGTTATAATTGCACTGTTTTGGGTAAAGGGGAATATCCATGCATGCTATTTTGACTAATGTTGTAATGTGTTGTGCATGACTAACCAATATTCATTATTAATTTCCATACCATAGCACATATGAGAAGGCAGATCCCAGCAGATCCGCCTCTCACACCCCACCTGGCCAAGACACTGGGTCCCAGCATGTCTGGGACCGAACCCAGACCTCCCTTATCTGCAGATCCTGCACCACCCTCGGATGGAACCACTGCAGGGGATGGGGCTCACCCCCTGCAAGTGGGCATGGTGAGGATGTTCCACGAACAACTATAGAACCTCAGAATAAGAGGATGCTATCACCCGGGATGAGGTCTGTGGTATGGTGTGCAGTGTCCTACAGATGGAGGTGGATGACTGCCTATGCAAGGTGGAGGGCAAGCTGGCAAAGCTAGAGGGGCAGTCGGCCCCTCCAGTCCAGCCCCCAGCACAGCCACCTTCAGGGCTGTGAAGGAGTAGTGGTGACTGCTATTGGGTGGAGACATCAGTGCCACTACTACCATCTGGGGGGCTCATGAGCCTCGGATTCACAACCACCCTCTCCATCAAGGTGTTTACACACCCATGTGTCATACACTGCCCCATCTGCTGTCTTGTCTGTCTGCAAATGCAACCTTTCCTACCAAACTTCCCTCACCATACTTACCTATAATCCTTCCTTAACATCACACTCTCACCTTAAAAATAAAAGGGGCATCGGTCCCACAAAAAATCACATCCCATACATAGCTCTGCATTTCACCTAGAGACATGTACCCATCACACAATCTAACCCTACCAATTACCTGTATTGTATGATGTCCACATACCTCCCTGTATGGTGTGAGGCTCCAAATTCTTAATTGCCCACATTGAAAACAGCTGCTGCTGCCAAAGAAATGCAGAGCTATGGTCCTTTCCTACACCCATCCTGCACATCCCTACCTGTTTCTCCTCTTGTTTGTCCCCCTGCTTGCCCCAATTTCACCACTTTCATATCTCCTTTTTTTTTCTTTTCTTTATTTGAAATTAGCACAGGTTTAAGTGTCCGTAAGCAGCCCTAAGCGGGCGTAAGCTAAGCTAAGATCAAGTAAGCATTGCTTAGCTCTGTGCAAACCTGTGCAAACCCACTTACAACTGCTTTAAAGTTCCTTAATCACTCTGTCTCCAACATCCCCTATTCTGCCCAGCAACAAAATAATTTTCTTTTGTAAGGTTCAAACCCAGGACCCTGCACACTATAGTCAAAGTGATTTGCCACTAATCCATTTCAGATGCAAATACATTTGATGTTTTCTCAAACATGTCATGCAGCACAGTCATTGAACAGTAGGGGAAATGTATTTATAAATGTAGATGTGTATATATATATATATATCTATATATATATATATATATATATATATATATATATATATATATATATATATATATATATATATATATATATGTCTATATGTATATATATATATATATATATATATATATATATATATATATATATGGATATATATATATATATATATATATATATATATATATATATATATATATATATATATATATACATACAAATATATATATATATATATATATATATATATATATATATATATATATATATATATATAAATGTGTATTGTGTTTGCACATTGGATCCACACTCTGAACCTCTCACTGAAAAACATCTGACCAAAGGAACTCTTAATGGGGGTGAAGGAGCCCAAAATAAGTACCTCTTGTAATTATTGACATCATCCCCACCTCCACAGCTGAACAGATCTGCCTTACAACACAATAACCAACACTTGCAAGTCTCAAACTCAGGATCCTGCACAACATAGCCACAACAAGTTAACAGTAAACCATCTCAGCTGTACGATGTCAGGATGATATCACTAACATATCATGCAGAACAGTCTGTCTACCATAGGGAATGTACAATGTGGAAACAGTAAGCATTCCAATTATACATACACACACACACACACACACACACACACACACACACATATACATATATATATATATATATATATATATATATATATATATCAACACATTAATTACAGATGTAGTTCATTAGCCTCCAATTACACTCTGTATTCAACCCTAGGGGGAAAAGAGTTAAGCTGTCACAATGAAAATATATCTGTTACTTAACAATGCTTAACTTAAAACATCACTATCACACTGACAAACAAAACTGTCTGCAAGACAGTAAGCTCTAGCCCACCACTGTTCCCATGGTGAAATGTATGAATATGTACAGCCATATACCTTAATGTGTCTTACTACTGATATCCCTCACATGTTGTAACAGCCTAGGTTAAAAGCAATTCATACCCCCCCCCCATAAAATGTTGCACACGGGCATATAACAGTGTTTCACATACACTGCCCTCTGGACTGTACAAGGTCACACATGTTTTGTCCAGCTGCAGCCCTCATATATATGGACTCTACCCCAAAATTTGTGTGGAAGTCCACAACGTCACTGGAATGAAAGCAGGACTACTATCAGTAAATAATGATAGGCCACTACTTAACAACCTCTTACTGCATGACATCTGGACAAAGCCTGGTATATGGGTGAGGTCTATATCACTTCGTCGAAATGGCAGAAGTTCAAACACTATATGTTCAAACTTCTAACCTCGAAGTGCAAAACCATCAAAGGCTTAGAACCGCAATTTTTTTCCCAGGGAAATAAATCACTATTCCAAGAAACACACACAACACAAGCACACCAAAAAAATAGCAATCCACACACATACACTTAAAATCCTACATCTAACCCTACACCAAACTGTACATAAACTACTATCTATCCACTTACCTTAACCCAAACCCTAACCCTAAGGTCCGTCACTATCACACACTCATCTGACCCACCCCCTAACCTTAACTCACCTATCCCGCTCTAACCCTAAAGTCTGTCACTATCGCACACCCACCTCACCTGCACCCTAACCCTAACTCACCTAACCCGTGCCCTAACCCTAACGTCCGTACAATCACACACTTACCTGAACCTGACCCGTAACTTTCCACCACAGTGCTGAAAATAGCAAAGCCACAGAAACAGCCCACCAACTTCTTTCCCTGGGAAAGAATTCGGTGTTCCGTGGCTTTGCAATAATCAGTTTTGAACTTCACAGTTCGAACATATGGTGTTCAAACTGCTGAAGTTTCGATGAACTGATAGGAACTCTATAGGTGGAGTACAGAGACTGGAACACAGGGCCATATTTGCCATATCACTTTATACACTGTGAAAGTTGCTGGTGTTAGAGGGTTCCTTGCAACATACCCTTACTCAGGAATATGAAGTCAGAAACACAAATGGATGTTGAAATTTACTGATAGCACTCAACAGTGAGAATACCACTGAAATGTCAGAGACAAGACCTGTGTGATGAACAGATAAAAGATAACAGCCAGTCCTCTGGCCATCATGTGGATAGGCTCACAGTTGAGAGCTATGCAGACAGACTGCAGTCCATGCAAAACTAGCATGTACACACACACCCTGTAAAACTAGTGGTATTCAATGCATATAACAGCAATACTCACACTGTCTGTAGGTCTGAAACCTTATACAAATATGTAGTTGGCCTGTGTCTGCAAGTCCTTTTGTAAGAGATATTGCTATCTGCTGTCTGTAACACTACTGCCCACACACAGGAAGGATGTCTTCCATACAAGAAAGGTAAAGGGACAATGACCACATCATGTAGTCATTTATAGTAGCGGGTTGCCATGACATTGGTAATTGGAAGTACTACACAGCTGGCTGCATGCAATTAGCAAGTTCTGAACACCAACTGGTGCAGAGGCCATCACCTGAGCATGAGCATCACCTACAAAATCCATGCTGCAACCTATTCAAACCAGCTCAATACCTGTAGTGGAGAGAGAGAGAGAGAGAGAAAACAATACTACAAGCCAAACCAAAACAAAATTAAATACAACAAGGGACACATAAAGTGTACATAGAAGACAGGACAATACCAAAACAGGTATGGGAAACATGTATGCATGTAATTAAATGTAGTACTTGGTCTGTAATAATGGGAAAGATGATGTGGAAAGATTTATATGTGCCATCAAGACTTGTTACTGTAATGATGTCCTGCTGAACAATTGCTATGGACATAGATTCTGGCCCTGTGGCAGTGGGCCATACCTGTCAACTGTGCAAATCAGCACTGAATGACAAGATGTAAGCCACCATAGTGTGTGTTCTGTACCTCAAGACATGTATATCAGTGTGGCAAATAGCTGAAGGTTGATTGGCTGTTTGTAACTTTTAAATATGAGTGAGTAATGACTTTAACTGTCTGATGAAGTAGTTCTTGCTACAAAAGTGCTCACCATTGTTTGTACTTTGTCTGTGGATTAAAATTGAACTTTATCTTCACCTGCCTTGGTCTGGTGCTTCCTATATTTTTTACATTGGATACTTGTCTTTTTGGAGGACCAGTTTGCCTGCACCACAGTGTTGCTTTTCCTTCTATATTGATACTTTTCAGTGTGGTGTTAGGTCATGGCAGAAGGTACAATTGAGGTACCTACACTGGATCAACTACCAGAGCTGAACAGCTATGACAAGATGGGGCAAATAAATTTGTGCTCTTTATTCAAGGAGAAGGAGAATCCACTTTTAACTTTTATTCCTACAGCAGCACCTTCAATAGCAGAATCTAATAGTGCACAAGACTTACACCTATTGAGAAAAGGCTTGCATAAACTGAAGAATGACACGCGCAAGCTAGTGAGATTACGGCTACAGAGATTTCACTTTGAGGCATGTTTAAATCAACGCATCGTGCCTCGTGGCCTAAGGGTTTTAAACATGCCAACATATGGCAATGTATATAAGGATTTGCTTGCTCAGTGGCAACAAATTAATTTAGATACCAGTTATAATTACATGAAGCTACTTACCCATTTTTTTAAACCAGAGGAAGATCAAATGGCAGATAGCATAGAGAAGCAGCAAACAGAACTCTATGAGAAATACCCTTCAATGTTAGTGGATATTAAGGTTGAACACATCATTGAGACAGTCAATGCCTATGAAATTCAACTGCTGAATTACAAGAAAAAGAAAATTCTGAGGGATACCAATAATTTTGCTACTGGTCGGGTCTTCTCCTGGCCAAGAGAAGAATACAATAACAATTTACATTCGCACATGAATGGGCGTCCTATGAAAAATGTAATAACTGATTTGTCTGTCAGTACTAGTAATACCACCTTAAATAATAATGCAACACAAGGGATGGGAAGTCAGGAAGTTACTTTTACCAGTCAGACTGGCTGTTCTAGGTTAACTGACTTGCATACTGAAACCACACCCCCTGCTGGGACCAGAGCACACAGAAAAGAAACTGCTCCTTCTGCAAACAGCAATGGAGTTATTAACCAACCCAGTGAGGATTCAGAATGTATAAGCCTACCGTACCCTATAAGCACACCAACTTTTTACCAGCGGAACCAGGGGAGAGGGCACCTGAAGAGGAAGGCCTTCATGGAAGAAGAGAATGCTCTAACAATAAAGAAAATGTGGCAAACCAAAAACGGACTTTGATATGGAATATTTCTAGCCGTAAATTGAATGAAGTGGAAGAGACTGTTCTAAGTAAAGTATGAGTTTTATACTGGCCAGTCATATGATGCTAACTGAAAGCACAATTGAACTAAAGACGTTCACTAGAAATTTAATGTTGAAAATGCAGTTTCAAAATGTTAATGTAAGTGATGAGGACTTTAATTTGTTCAAGAAGGCTAGTGGTTATATGCCCATCACTATGGGTGCAATTGAAACATTTGAAAAAGCATGTATCAACGATATATATTCCATGTATGATAATAAGGAACGCACTAAATGCTTTGTTAATATAGGGAAAGATGAAAGGGAAGCACTTGAGGTTTTACATAAGGACATGAATATTTGTTTTAGGCCAGCTGACAAAAGGGGACCATTGGTGATTATGGATTATGTTTTCGATAGGGATGCGATGTACAGTATAAGTGATGAAGGAGTGTATGAAAAGATAGACCATGTTCATATTGGGAAATACATTTGCAGAATGTGCAATGATCTGTTTGAATGTATGCAATGTGGTCAGATTACTATGGACCTATACAACTATTTCATTGTGGATGATCCTATCATATCAGTGATACAGGGACTACCCAAGATACATAAGCATGCCCTTAATCCACCCATGAGACCGATAGTGGCAGGACAGGGGTGGTGTACAGAGCCACTATCAATATATGTAGAACACCACTTGAAACCTGTATTGGCAAGGAACAACTCTATCCTTAGAGACACTAAACAATTCTTAGTAGAGCTACATGCATTCACTAATAGTTTTACACCAACAATTGACTGCTTAATGGTCACCTTGGATGTGAAATGTCTTTTTACTGTAATACCTAATATGGTAGGTATGGAGTTTTTACATCAGTATTTAAAGGAAGATGGAATGTATGAATCTAGAATGGTAGATCTCCTCTGCTTTTTGGTGGAAACCATATTGGAGAATAATGTGTTTATGTTTGAACATAACATTTACAGACAAAAAGGTGATGTGGCTATGGGCACTTCTTGTGTTAATAGCTATGCCAACCTGGTTATGGCTAAATGGGAATCACTAAATATTCTCACAGGAATATGGCCTGAGAAAATAATCTTTTATCGAAGGTTTGTAGATGACCTCTTCCTGTTATGGGAAGGAGGTGCATCGACCCTACAACACTTCCTGTGGGATATAAATAATAGCACACATTTTTTGAGGTTTGCAGCTCATAGTTAAAATAAATGTGTTGTATTTCTAGATGTCAGTATTACTAGGGCAAGCACAGGTGAATTATATACTGAGATTTTTCGTAAAGAATGTTGTAGAAACACTTATGTACATAGACAGTGTATGCATCCCCAGTATGTGTTCAGAAATGTGATAAAAGGGCAAATACTAAGAACATCTAGATTAACAGCCAATGATGAGAAATTTGTAAGTGAACTGCACCAACTAGAATGGAGATTTCATGAGAGAGGGTATAAGAAAAAGGAAATTAGGTCCATCACCTCTAATATTCACTCCATCAGGAATAGCATAGGGAAACCTTATTTCTCCAGTCTGAATCAGGTTTATGAACAACAAACTGCACAAACGAACCCCCTGAGGATTTCAGTTACATATGCAAGTAACATTAGGCTGTTACAGGAGATTTATTCCAGGAATTGGAATATACTCCGATCAGATGAAAAGGTTAAAACACTGGTAGGAGATAACCCCAGATATGCATATAAAAACAAGAAATCCATTAAGAGGCTTTTATGTGGACCTAGATATGGCCATGAGTTGAATACTGAACCCATAACACACAATCATGGAACCTTTCCCTGTAATTCCTGCAATTATTGTAAATATATTGATGAGAAAGGATGTTTTGAACACCCAGATACGAGGAAGACTGTTTACTTTAAACTATCAGCTAACTGTAATACCACAAATATTATATACTTAGCTCACTGTAATGTATGTTGCTCATTTTATATAGGTATGACCACACAGAGGTTTCGTGATAGGATCAGGGAGCATGTTTATAATATATATAGGAGGGCAGAGACTAATGCCCTAGCAAGATACCTGGTGGCATCAGATAAGACACACACATTTAAATTCATGGTAGTAGAGAAAGTCAGAATAGGTTGTAGATGTGGCCCTATAAAGAACCTGGTAGAAAATAAGGAACTTGAATGGATCATTAGGATGTGGGCTAATATAGGCAGGGGCCTAAATGACAACGTTTCTATTAAACCTGTACTTACTCATAAACTATTGCGCAGATAAATAATTTTAAATGTAATTTTAAATATATTTAAAATATATTTTATAGGTTTATTCTAGGACTACAGACTAGACTTGGCACTTTAAGTATGTCTATTATATTGTTGTTAATTTACAGCTTAATAGTATTGTCTTAACTGAACTTTGATTCTGATTGGCTGTTTGTAACTTTTAAATATGAGTGAGTAATGATTTTAACTGTCTGATGAAGTAGCTCTTGCTACGAAAGTGCTCACCATTGTTTGTACTTTGTCTGTGGATTAAAACTGAACTTTATCTTCACCTGCCTTGGTCTGGTGCCTCCTATATTTTTTACAATGGATACCTAAACAAATACTGGAAGCATGTGTGTGAACTCACTCCAAATAACATAACGTGGAAGCAGCTTTTGAGGTACTTACAGCATTCACTCTTCATGAGTATGCACCTTCCATTAAGTACAGGTCTTCAATGTCAATCCAAGAAGTAGTCTGTTGTCCAAGACGTATGTCCATGACATTTGCCCACTCACCTTCAACAGAGGCAGCCGTGGCTTGCACACATCTTACAAGCCATGGAATGGATCCCATATCCAACAGGTAGCACGCAGGATTGGGAGATGTAGCCTTACCTCACCATTGCATATACCATGGCAAACAGTGCAGACAGTCATGTATGTGACGAGGAACTATGGGACAACATTAATGTAGAAAATAAACAGATAGCCATGCAAGACAGATGATGACACGTTGCAAACTGGTCATGGAGGCAGTCTAGAAACATTCCGCAACATTGAGGGAGCTGCAGGAATGTCTAGCAAGTGCTGGCTGTGCAATACCTGTATTGACAATCACCTGGACTCTGCATAACTGTGGCCTATGGGTTAGGGTAATCAGATGGGACAGTTGTTCCACAGGAAACATCAGCCAGGGTTCTCTACAGGTAGCATATGCATAACATCAAAAGTCCCCCAAAGGCATGTGTTGCAATGTGTAATGCTGTACCAAGACCATGTTTGACACCTACAGACAGTATTAATAAAGATACATGTGCTGCACAAGCAACACCTCACTCCACCTCAGGCCCACCATCCCCATTTGTACCTTGCTGGTGCCAGTGTACACCTGTATGTTTGCCATTCATTAGTAGGGACTAGGCCAATACACATGGTGTTCTAAATTTGGGACACTGCAAAATGACACTCGTGTGGGCCATAGTTGTCAAGCATCTGCAAAAAGGATGAGGTTGGGGAGGGGTGTCATCCTGAAACACAACAGTGAACTGAAGCAGACATCCAGAACTCACTAAGAATGGCTGTATCTACACAAAGTCAGGGTCAGGAATTGTGGAAGACACAGCCCTGACTCCACAGCAATAGTGAAGGCACTGTGTGACCTCCAAGGGCTGTGCACATGAGTTGACCTTGCAGTCTGGCAGAGTTGGATGACATTTGTAGGGCAGACTGACATAATACTGGCAAGTGCAGATGGGCCATGCTAGTATACCCCTTACAGGAAGAGTGACTGCTGTAGTACACTTAACAGTAGATGCAGCAAACCATCATCATAAGGGTGTGCATACTTATACACCCACATATTGTATGCATCTCAATCAGCATCTGCACAACTAACACATTTGTTTGATACTGCATTTGATTGCACAGGTCATATGTCATATATCAGGTTTGTGTAATGTTAACATATGCAGTATTGTGGACCCATGGCATATCAGGGAAGAGGGTGCCATGTCAAAAAGGGTGTGCACATTCCTCATAGCCAGAGTAAGCTTTTAAGGTTGTCAATTTAATTGTATTTATTGCTCATACATGCACCGCTGATGATGCAATCTGCAAATCAGACATCAGGCATTCACTATTGGCATCAGTCCTCATATCATCCCACGTATGTGTCGAACAAACACATAGGGGTTGTGAGCAGCAGAGCAAACATAACTGACACACATACACATTCAGCAATGGTGTGTACACCGTGAGGTATGGTGCACAGTTCATGGCAGGGTGCTGAACAGGTGCACAGCAATACTGTGTACATGGGTACAGTGTGTTCCAGGGGAAGGGGTACAACTCATGCATCACAGAGATATATAATGCTGGTAACAGGGATTGACCTTAGCTGCAGTGCATGCTGTTGAGTGCCATATGTCATGCATGGTTTCAGTTGGGTAATGGGAGGACTGTGCGTAATATCTTTGTGCAACCTCACCTATAAGTGTGTATATATATATATATATATATATATATATATATATGTGTGTGTGTGTGTGTGTGTGTGTGTGTGTGTGTGTGTGTGTGTGTGTGTGTGTGTGTGTGTGTGTGAATGTGTGCACAGTTAAGCAATGATGTACAGGTCTTAAAGTGAGTTTCTTGTTTTCCCCTCACAGATGGCAAGGTGGGTCAGGGTCCCTCCTGCAGGCAAACTGATGTTAGTGTCAATACAGACTCTGACAATGATGATAGGTATGGTGAGGCACAGGCAGGGTTGTCAGGGGCTGAAGCTGTGCCATCAGTTGACATCCCACTATTATCCACCCCATCCCCACACACAGTCACATTGCCTATACATATCCCATCACCAGTGGCCATAGATGAGGGACAGGTGGTGGGCAAACTCCCCCCCTCCCCACCAAAAGGGCAAATATCTATCCCAGCAGAGTACTGCCCCCCTGATATCTCAGATCCTCAGGTAAGAGCCGCCCTCTCCAAAGCAAAAAACACAGCATCAATGGGACCAGACGGTGTCCCGGGCTGCGTCCTACATGAACTCCAAGAAGAGCTAAACCCAAACATAAAACTACTGTTCAGTCTCAGCCTTACTACAGGATATGTACCCAAAGAGTGGCATACAGCAACAGTGGTCCCTCTCCACAAAGGTGGTGCCTCAACGGATCCTGGAAACTATCGCCCCATAAGCCTGACTAGCTTGGTCTGCAAAGCTATGCAAAGGATCATCATGGACCTCATAAATAAAGATATTGGGGACCTACAGACACTGGATCCTACCCAGTTCGGCTTTGTTAAGGGAAGATCCTGCCTCTTAAACCTGGTCAATTTCTTTGAAACAGTCACCAAAGCCATTGACGAGGGGAAGGTGGTCCACACAGCCTACCTGGACCTCGCAAAAGCCTTCGAAACAATACCCCACTTGGGCATTATAGATAAGCTCACCAGCTTAAATATAAACCCCTATGTCACTAGATGGGTTGCAAACTGGCTCAAGGACAGAACCCATATGGTTAGAATTGCTGGAGCCATGTCAGCCTCCAAACTAGTTACAAGTGGCATCCCTCAAGGCTCAGTCCTGGGACCTCTCTTGTTCGGTATATATTTCTCGGAGGTACAGGCCAACACGGAAGGACTGTGGCTGACCAAGTTTGCAGATGACTGCAAACTAGGCACCATAATCGACTCTCCAGCCGACACAAGCATCCTACAAAAGGGCCTCATAGAAACAGACAACTGGTGCCAGAGCCATGGCCTCAAGCTAAACGTCAAAAAGTGTATAGTCATCCCGTTTGGCAAAAACAAAGTGCCCACAAATTACCACATAGGTGGTAATCCATTAAGTACGGAAGAAGTAATTAGGGACCTGGGGACCCAAGTTGATAGCAATCTCTCATTTGAAAACCACGTGGCCAAAGTGGATAGAAAAACATTTTATATAGCCCACCTAATCATGAAGGGATTCACATCTAGATCAGGGGAGGTCATCGTGCCTCTTTACTCATCCCTCATCAGGCCAATAATTGAGTACAATGCCCCTTTTGGGATGTACCTTACCAGACACTTGCAGCAACTGGAAAGACCCCAAAAGTACCTCATCAAGAGGATCAAAGGGCTCAAACAGGTGCCATATGCTGCCTGGTTAAAGAAACTCCAGCTCTACTCAGTGGCATACCGCCTGCTCAGAGGTGATCTGTGCCTGATGTATAAAGCCATGTCCAACCCGGAATTAATGGACATGCTGCACCTCAGAAAATCCAAATCCTATCGAGCTACGTGTTCGAGAGACTTGAACCTCAGCACTGAAATAAATAGGACATGCTGGAGGGACAGATTCATAACTCAGAGGCTCCCTTCACTCTGGAATAAAATCCCAGTCCAGGTTAGGCAGAGTCCCTCATTGACTCTCTTCAAGAGGAATCTTGATGAGTGGATGGGAGATCGTAGGTTTACCCCGGGTATCACTTCTGTGTCACTGTTAGACAGAGGCACAGTATACTAACCTCGAAAAAGGGCATAGCAAAATTCATTTAAAATGGGTGGCGAAAGCCAAACACACTCTGGCTAGGCTTATAAATGCCATAGGGCAGATAGCCTAGTATGAACCTATGAACCTATGAACCTATGGGACAGGACAGTGTGTTGGCTATGGCAAGTGTGTCTGGACACAGCAGCCATAGCTGAATGACCAGCAAGGTATCACACAGGCAGATGTACAGGGGTGCCCATAGGAGGGCTGCTGGTCATCATGCCCCTGGCAGAAGTGCCGCAGCAGGTGTCACCAGATGCATGTTTCAGGACATCATGGAGGCACAGGGACATATGGAACTTTATACCAGACAGGGTCTGAGGCTAGAGAGGGCTACTCATTCTGCTGTTATTCACATATGTGATCTTGCAGGTGCCCACCATTATTTTGCATTGGTCCTGGATAGACGGTTGGGTGAGATGGTGGGAATCGTCAACTGTGCAATGTCTGTGCTTGAGCATATGGTGGGAGTAGTGCGACAGCCACATGGATGTAGGTCAGCAACACCAACAGGTGGAGGTCGATGTGGACATGCAACAAGTCAGAGCTGCTCCCATAGTGGCAGTACCAGCACCACCACTGCAGGGGGGTGCTGTCCACACCACAACATAGCAGGCCATGTGCATAGCCAGTCCCAAGAGGGACCCAGATCCAGCAGACATTTGTCATCATCAGGAGAGAGTACCATATGGGTGGCCACGGTGGTGCAGTGGTTAGCATTGTCGCCTCACAGCAAGAGGTTCTCCAGTTCGATTCTCAGCTGGAGTGCCTTCTGTGCGGAGTCTGCATGTCCTCCCTGTGGTTGCGTGGGTTTTCTCCGGGTGCTCCGGTTTCCTCCCACATCCAAAAGACATGCTGCAGGTGGATTGGACACTCTAAATTGGTCTTAGGTGTGAGTGTTTGCGTGTGTATGTGCCTTCTCTGGAAGGTTGGGCGCCGGGCTGGCAACTCGACACTGTAAAACTCCACTGCCAATCATGAGCACACAGGTGATCTGCTGTGGCGATCCCTAACCGGGAAAAGCCGAAAGAAGAAGAAGAAGGAGAGAGTACCATATCTGGTCTTGTACCTGGTAGTGCCCATGGAACCCCTGGCAGACACAGTTCTTATGTCCCTGGCCAGAGACGGTGAACTGCACACCCTGCCAGGAATAGGAACAGATTCCATGACAGGATTGATACAATGTCTACTGGAACAGTAAATAATAATTTTGACAATGTTTTGAATCTATCTGACCATGTATTAACAAAAGAGCAATACACACTACTGAATAAAGGATTGGGTTTTGTCCCGGGTTTTTTTTCTGATCAATACCAGACTGTATTGGATGTAATGGATTATTGTTGTAGAATCAATCTAAAAATATTTTTTTCAGAACAGGATAGATCACACACTCAAAGATCTTCTGATTTTACTTTTCATAGATCTACCTTCCAACCTCCCATGAACAAAAATGTGGCAATTTTTCAACAGGCAGTATTGAAAGAATTACATTTTCCACATTTTGAATGTCATATTTTACCAGACAATATGACTCCTATGGAGAGGGAAGCACTTTCGGAACTTAGATCTAACCATGATATTGCTATACTTCAGGCTGATAAAGGGGGTGCGGTCGTTGTCCTTAACATGGACTATTATGTCCAAGAGGGTCTGAGACAATTATCTGATCCCAAGTGTTATATGTATATGGGCACTGATCCCACTAATCACTTTAAGCAGGAGACTGATACATTTATAGATTCTGCCTTGGAGGAAGGTATTATAACCATGAAAACTGCCGAACATCTTAAGGTCAAAAATCCATCTAAACAGATCCTTTACCTTCTGCCTAAAATCCATAAATCTATAACACACCCTCCGGGCAGACCCATAGTATCAGGTATAGGATCACTTACTGAACCACTTTCAGCATTTCTCACCCAATATTTAAAACCTCTTTTGAAACATGTCAGGGCTAGAATCCAGGATACTACTGAATATTTGAAAATAATTGCAGATACACAACTTGAACCAGATTGGATTATGTGTACCTTGGACGTAAAGTCCTTATATACCAGTATACCACACTGGGCAGGGTTACAAGCTTTACAATATTGGCTAAACAGGGTAGAATTGTACCCACCTGGATTTAACACTCTGCTTATCTGTATGTCAGAACATGTTCTCAATAAAAATGTATTTTATTTCCAAGGGGACTGTTATTGGCAATTGCAAGGCACAGCAATGGGGGCATCTTTTGCCCCTATATACGCCGATCTATTTATGGCCTACTTGGAAGAATGCCTCATTTACAACCCCTTGCATAACATTTATCAGGTTGAAATGGACATTTGGCGGAGATATTTGGATGATTGCTGGATGGTGTGGCGTGCAGATTCTGAATATCTTATGGAATTTGTGGATTATCTTAACAACAATCTGTGGGGCATAGAGTTTTCTATTACATCCCATCAATATCAAATTGATTTTTTGGATGTCACTGTATATAGAAATGAAGATCATACACTAAATACTAAACTATTTCGCAAATACCCACAATTCAATTCCTTGTTACATGCATCTAGTATGCATCCACGCCACACCGTCTGCAACATCCCCAAATCCCAATATCTCAGGATCAAACGTATTAACTCATCTGTTTCAGATTATGAACAAGCTAAAACTGATCTGAATAACAGATTTCTGGATAGGGGATATTCCACTTATGACATCACATCTGCCTACACACATACAGATAAGCAGGACAGGCAAACCCTGCTCCAATATAAGGACCGTGTCCATTGTCCAAAGGATGACACCATTAGGCTCATTACCAGCTTTGGGAAAAATCATCAGGTGGTCAGGAAAGCTATTAACAACAATTGGAATATTTTGTTGGCAAATGACTATCTGTGTAATATCCTAGGTGATCGATGCCCGATTTCATACAGGAGAGGTAAAACTTTGGGTTCATTACTTTCACATTACAAACAAAGGGAAAGCGGTGGTGCCAAATTTAAGCAACTAACTATAACAGGAGATGTACTTCTGGGCACTTTCCCCTGTGGACACTGTACTTCTTGCAGTCAGGTTAATAAGATTAAACAATTCACTAGTTCAAATACAAGTAAAATATATGATGTCAGGAGTTTTGGTAATTGTTCAACCAGTTGGGTGATCTATTTGGCTACTTGCCATTGTTCCGCTTTTTATGTGGGCAAAACTTCAAGATCATTGAGAATTAGAATAGGAGAACATCGAAGTGACATTCGTACTAAAAAATTGACAAATGCATTATACCAACACACCATCAAACATCCCACAGCCAAATTTATGTTCACCATCATAGATAAGATCACTGGCAATAGGCACAATAAGTAAAATATACTCAGTCACAAAGAGAAATATTGGATAGTTCATTTAGGAGCTCTATTTCCACCAGGTATTAATGATCATTTATAAAGTAGCAGTTAACATGTTGTTTTTTTTTTTTTTTTTTTTGGACATACCATTTGATTTAGTATGTCTTAGTATTACTAATTTTCTAGTTATACTGCTACACCATAATTGCTTGTTTATTCTGGTTATATACTTTTATATTATAAAAACATATATATATTATACATTTATGTGATATTTATAATAATCTCATAGATATGCATATTTGTCTCTTTATTTCTCTTTATTTTTACGTATTATCCATGCCCTAGCATCTACTTATGAATTATTCCCTATTGGGAACATACCATGATCACCTATTGGTTGGGTCATCATATAAATACACCAATGTTAGCTGGTTGTAATCATGCTATTTTTTATTCTCACTGAAGAAGGCTATTGCCGAAACTAGTATGAGAATTATGATCTTGTATTTTTGGACTTTGTCAGTCCATGTCTGATGCTGAATAATTAATTTTAGTTACGTGGAACTTTTTTGCTGGCTTCTTGTGTTTAAGTGCCCATGGAACCCCTGGCAGACACAGTTCTTATGTCCCTGGCCAGAGACGGTGAACTGCACACCCTGCCAGGTATGGTCTGCAGCTGTCCAACAAACCACTGTATAGGGCAGCCACATGGCAGAACTGTGTGCATGCATACACACACATACACAGACACACAGACACACACACACACACACACACACACACACACACACACACACACACACACACACACACACACACACACACACACACAGAGGCTTTGGTGTTGATGCAATACACAGAAAATACTGTACACATGGATGTATGTATTTCTGCAGGGAACCCATTTTAGCCTATGTAATTCCACCAAGACAGAATAGGCACAACATCACATTGGGAAATAATCAGTCTGCTAGTTTAATTACATTGACGGTGGCACTGGCAGGGCATATGTCCCCTTCCCCAATATAGTGCAATCCTCGACTTGCTAAACATAGGTGTGCTGGTGTGGGTGGCACAGCCCTACCCTTTGGAAGGTGTGTGGTGGTGTAGAACCACAGATAGTATGATTGACAACTACTTAACCTGTTAACATAAACTGTACAGTATTACAGCCAACTAAGCGGGGGATACACACAACAATAACCGTAATGATGGTGGCTGTGTCCACAAGATCCGCACCCAGCTATATATACCAACCCCAGTATCGCTGTAGAGCTATACAGTGGGGAAGAAGCCATTTACACATCTACTACTAATTTTGATGGAATGAATTTCCACAAGATGATACCTTTGAAATGTTAGCATTTGCCAGTCAGTTCTAGGACAGATGACCTCCTGGGACATGTATTTTCTGAAAACTGAAGTAGATCCCTTCACATACACACACACACCTTCTTATTTGGCAACACTGTAGTAGAACCCCTACCTAGGTACTTATTGCATGTGTGTGGCCTTAATTGCACACACCACACAGCTTTTAGAATGAGATGTGTCCCAGGTTACTTGTAACGTGAAGAAGATCACTAGGCCTTGTACAGTATGGTAATGGGGGATGTACTGGTTGTTTATGAACAATACACTGTGTGACATACTGTCATATACACATTGACAAACACACAGCAGTCATGGACACATCTGAGAGACCTGTGTTTATCAGTGCTAACTACCTTGTCAGTGAGTCCATTCTGTTACAGATGACTTGCACACAGCACATGCATCACGGGGCTGGGTAGTGTAATCAGTTACCTGTATGGTTGATGGTGACAGTGGTTCCCATACAGTGGACCTTGGGACATGTACTGGGGGTACCATGGTGTAAAGACAGTATACGCAGCAACCACACCCCACATTGGATATTATACTCACTGAAACCCATGATAATACTCTGACATACCCACAATCACACATTGACCAGGACTGCAATACAACCCCTTGTCAATCTCAAGCCACTACAGGGTTATGCATCTATTGCACATGCCACAGGGATAGTAGGGTAATGGTGTGTCATGGCTCTCCTACGGTCAGCAGCATCACTATCCTGTATACTGTATGGCAAGGTGTATTGTATTAGGAGAATGTGGCCTCAGAATGCTGTATCCTACAAATATACACACTTGCACACATACACACACTTGCCAGGACTCAGAGGGTGACCCATGCCTATCTACGCATTTGTACAACAGTGTTGTGCTGGTACTGCAAGCTCCAGGTAGCCCATAGGGTGAAGAGTATAACAAGGTACATGTAATGCCAATTACAGCAGCAGCCATTTCTAACTATGGCAATGGTGGGTTTAGTGGGTGAGAAGGACCTCAGGGTATTATCAACTACAGGTTTACAAACACACAGACACTGTTACTCTCAGTAATGCACACTGACACTTTTGTCAGTACTGTGGTCCATAAGTGCAGGTGTTCCTAGATGTGTACCAGGATATTGTCCATGGAGAGATGAGAAGAGTATTGGATGTGGGTATAGTGGTATCATGCCACCTACTATTTGTCAGCAAGCCAACTATCAAGTGATGCCACGTAAGTGATCCTCAGGGTGAGAGTTAAATGCAACATCCAATCATCTGGTTGCCTCTTACAGAGGGCCAATGAGGTGCTCCAACTGACATCTATGCAACATATATTACATAACATGGTCAGTGTCTGTCTTGGAGACCTGTACCCAAGCATGTTCTGTTGACTGTGGTAGTGTAGTTGAGGTATCCATGGCATGTGATGCATATAGGTTGGGGTTTCCTAGCTGTGGCGTTCATAACACAGCTGGGCAGACATGTCAGTGTCAGTCAAGCATAGATTGCCTGTAAGCAGCCAAGATGGATACCTGACATCTCCACATCTGTGCAGAGGACAGACAGATATCAGCTAGCTAACTGGTTATGCATTAACGATGAATGTTTTGACAGATAGACATCTGACACTGATAGGCATGCCATTACTACATGACAGCAGCCCTCAATGACATGTCCTATACACACAGTAGTCTACAGTTAATATCCACATGTCAGATCAATATCCAGTAGCAAATACTTATTGACACACAGCTCACACACCAAGAACACGATAGTCAGGACTCAGAGTCCATCTTTGCATGCAAGGGTGTTTGGTTCCATTACTACAATCTGCAATCTACTCTTACTTGGGAAAGCACTGTTAACAGTAGTAACGTAATGATACACTACATGCTAGTGTGACTGCATATAGCCTGGGATACTACCCATGTACGAAACACATTCAAACAGAAAAGAGTGTTGTACAAGCCATATATACTCAGGTGTCCCAGACAGTAGACTCACGCCCCTTGCTACTGTAATGACAGCACAAAGAAGCATGTTATGTACATGGAATTAAATACACTTATTAAAGATGTCATTACCCTGTTATTTTATCAGACTGGAATGTGATCACTGGTTACCAGGACTGAGCCATGCTTAGCAGGTTTCAGCATTTCTGCAATATAAATGGTAAGCAGAGTTGTGCACTGGTAAGTGAAGCCTACACGGTGTAAGCATCTTTTCGTTTACCTATGCGTAAGAACCACTTACCATCATGCAAACCCATGCAAACCTGCTTAAAGCTGCTCAAAACTGCCTTAACCACTCTGTATCCAACAGTCCTTGTTCTGCATAGCAACAAAATAAACAGGCCTTGAACCTAGTACACTATAGTCACAGCAGTTAACCACTAAGCCATCACAGCTATAAAGAAGTTTGTTGTTTTTTCCAATATATCTGTCAGTACACATACTGAATAGTAGTAGTAAACAACTGCTTTGACTTTTACAATTATGTAGTATGTGTTAATGAAAATATTGTGGAATCAGTATGTTGTTATAGCTATATAAACACATATCAGATAAATATGGAGGGATACATCTGGGAAGGTAAATATAACACTCATGTTTACACATAACATGGATATGGCTATATTTTATATATATGTATATATATATATATATATATATATATATATATATATATATATATATATATATATATATACATATATATATATATATATATATATATATATATATATATATATATATACACACACATATATATATATATATATATATATATATATATATATGTGTGTGTAAATATATATATATATATATATATATACATATATATATATGTCTATATGTGCATATATGTGTATGTATATATATATATATATGTGTGTGTGTGTGTGTGTGTATGTATGTGTATATATATATATATATATATATATATATTATATATGTGTGTGTGTGTGTGTGTGTGTGTGTGTGTGTGTGTGTGTGTGTGTGTGTGTATGTGTATATATATATATATATATATATATATATATATATATATATATATATATACACATATATGTATAACATATGTCCATAACATGTAGTGGAGTCATACCTCAGCACCAATAGTCACAACCTCTTAGTGCAAGGGGATGTCATGTGTAAGTATTGCAGGTATAAATGTAGAATGTTGCTACAGTAACAGGGGTTGTCTTAAAAGAATTGTTGTGTGGGAAGTCACATCTGATACTGACATGTATGCCATCAGTTACTGATAGGCATCATAAGATCATCATAATGCAGTACCACACAAATCACAGTAAAGATCCTGTGGAATACAGCAGAGATATGACCAATAAATGTGGACAGTCTTACTCTGATCAGTCAAGAGGTATACACAGAACTCCTTAGTGCAAGACATGTGGACCAAGCTTGACAAAGTGGATGTTTACAGACATGTAAATGGGGATATCATGAAAATACTGGAATAGATAAGCTCACACAGTTTATGCATTCACACACTCCTGTCTGTCCTGACACATATTAACTGGAGGAGCAGAGGTCACAAGCCCACATACTACCCATTAGTTAGTGACATACATCTGTACAGCATTCCAGTTGGTTGTCAGAAATACACAACAGTTATGGTGGCCCAGCAACAGTACATCTGACAAATATCTGGACATAACATCACACTGGGTAAATACACTGAGCTGCTATGCATGTCACAAAGCACTGTGCAAACTACAGGCAGAATGCTACAACACTGGCCTACATTTCTTATGGGGGAATACACATGTACCTGCAAATATAGCAGGCTCTACAGGCATGTAACAGCATGGAGTAACAGACACCTGTGTGAAAGTGCATACCCACAACCAATCTGAACACAGCCACAGTCACATATGGTAAGCGTAATTAATATTACAGTATATGGACTGTGTGAACACCATCCTCATATGTGTCACTCACATACTAACCCTACATATACTGGGCCAATACACAGTGTATTCCGATGCCTGACTGTGGTATGGGACATGTGTTGATCTGGCCCTACAAACATGTACACCAATACGGTGCCATACACTGGAGCAGCATGCAACATCAGGTAGAACAGGACCAAGAACAATGACATCTACCACAGTCTGTACACAGGCCAAGGTACATATTCACAATACACATGCTGTCAACATTTACCATAAGTACACAGATCTTGCTACTGTACACACTACAACAGACTGTCCAGGTTTTGTCCTCAAATATAAGGCCTACTATAAATAACATGTCTAGCAGTTTGATATCTCACTGGCTTGTTATCAGGTATGATGTCAGTAAATAATGATGTACTGAACATATGCACCTCTTACTGCATGTCATATGTACAAAGGATGACAAACTTGAGATTGGAGGCACAAACACAGGGCCAATATTGACATGTTGCTGTGATAAACTCATACATTTACTGGTGTAACAGGGTTTGTTGTGACATATGTCTTCTGAGGGATATGAAGTCAGTAGCTCACATGGATGTTACCATGTACTGACTGCAATCCTCAGAGTATGCTACTGCATTTCTAAAGATAGGAAATGTGTGAGTAACATAACACATGTAAGACTCCAAACTCTGGCCATTCTGCAGATTGCCCTACAGGTGAGAGTTTCCTCAACCACATAACACTGTCATACCAGATATTAAATCATGTAGAACAGCCATATCCACACAAACCCCGTTAAACCAACATTACTTCAAATGTAGAAGAGCAGTACTTACATTCTGTCCCCATGTCTGAAATATCCCCTCCTGTTTGTTGGCCTGTCTCCACAGTGTATGTTGTAAGAGGTATATCCAACTACCCTCTCTGATGCTGTTTGTCAAACACCCACATGAAGCCCTCCACACAGTGAAGGTAAAGGACAAACACCCACATGAAGTGCTTAGTTATAGGAGAGTGTTTCCATGCATTTGGCTATAGGAATGATACCACAGCTGTTCCATATGCAATTAGCAAGTGGGGGACAGCAATTTGTGCGCAGACCATCAGCTGATCATGAGCATCACTTACAAAACTCAAGCTGCTGCCTAAGCAAAGCAGATGTACTTTTCCACATCCACCAGAGAGTGAGTGAGAGAGAAAGAGAGAGAGAGACAGAGACAGAGACAGAGTAAGAAAGGAAGGGAGTAGGAGAGTAAGAGCCAATCGTGTTTGTGTATGATCGATGGGTGGAGAGTGGTATCTGGGCATTATGACGGTTGCCTGTATTGTGTACTAATCCATACTGTCACATGGTAATTGCACATGGTTGTATACATTTATGGCTGAGGATTGTCAACAACAATCTCTACAATGTTTGGAAAATGTTGGCCTTGTAATGTTGACAATGGGACATGCAGCTCCTCAATATAATGATGCAGCGAAACTCACAATGCAGTGGACCTTGTTATTACACCATCACCCCAACCCCCACACAGGGCACTGATAACACACATACAGACACACACTTACCAGTACTGTGTTTCAACCCCCTACCTGACTATGGCATTGCTATTATAGTGTTATGCAGTTATTGCCCGCACCTCAGAGCGTATATGTTAGAGAGCTGTCCAAAGGTATATTTGAAGGTGAGTGACATCAGCAACAGTGATAAAGAAGGGATAAGGGAAGTGCAGTACATGTGACTGTCCACAAAAGTAGGTATCAAGGAATACACACCCACACTCTCTCAGGGAATCACACATATTATCACAGTTAGCAGGACCAGAATTAGAATTCCTAACAATTTAGCTACACTACAGTATTACACAGTTATCACACACACCAAAGAGCTTATCAGGGTGATTATATGGCCAAAGGGTTATTTCAAAGTGACTGACATCAGCAGGCATGCTACAGTAGGGCGATAGGAGGTGTAGTGAGTGTGAATGGTTTCAAAATCATTAATCCACACACACACACACACACACACACACACACACACACACACACACACTTGCCAGTGCTGAGATTCATGGGTTCATTGCTTCACAGGTGTGTAGTAGTTGACTGTGCCAGAAGTCTGTACAAGGCTAGGAAAAGGGAATACCTTGGCATCAGGCTACATGACAATGGTCTCCAGTGTGGCTCAGGGGTGTAGTCCCTGGATTGGCCCACACAGGTGGGTATTGTATTCACCATCCACTCATTTGGGTTACTATTGTGGGTGGCCAGTGCTGTGCAATGCTTGTCATGTATGTGATCTATATTCCATAAAATGGACAGTCTCTGAGTTGTGCAAATGTCCCACATGCATGTTATGTGACATGTGGAAGTGTACTTGAGGTCTCTGATGTATGTTGTGTGGACAAATTATCAACTGATGTGGCATTTCTGACCTCATGTGGTGAGACCTGGCTATGGAACTGAGGTCATGCCTGCACCTACATTGACAGCATGATACAGGTATTCAGTGGAGTTAGTGGCATCTGTCCATACAGGGCATGTGTGTAAGGCATGCTATTCCCTTTGTGGGTTACATTTGCAGACTCTACAGTTGCTGCAGGCATCCAGTGGGGAACATAGTAAAGGACCACTGTAAGCATTTATTTGTCTATTGTAGGGATGGAACAGGGTGCCATGTCCTTTTACTTGCTGGATAACACACACACTCAGTCAGGAGATGTTACACATCACAGTATATTTTGATGTCAGTGGCAGTGTTTCAGACTTTACACACTCCTTGACGTCCATGCTTCTACACCCCCCACACTGTTATTCTATCCTCTTCCTAACATTATGCGAGTGATATCTGAGAAGTATCCCTATAGTTGGCCCTTCATCCCAGCAGTATTTATGTTGGTCCACAGTTCATGCAGTAGGACATGGGGGTCATGCTACTGGGATTTGTCAACATGGCCTTGCATTTGTGTTCTGTTGACAGTGTTAGTTTTTAGTTGGGACCCCATAAGATACCATACACTGGCACTATGGGTGAGGCACAGGCCTTTGACAAAGGACTGTAGGCCATTTGGTAGTGATGCAGGCCATCTGTAGCAGACCAGTGCATTCTGTCACTCCTACATTCCCAGGCTGTGAGCCAGATGATTCCCCTGGGGTGACAGGGTAAGTGTGTGAGGTGTTAATGCCAATAGTTCCTGTCCATATTGATCCATTGGTCTGGATGCAGGCAGCTAGGCACCCACCTGCATAGGACACATCTTCAACATGCTGCATTCTGTGGGTATTCCCATACAGAGGTGGGGTCATACTGTACTCATTCCCAACAGCAAGGATATGACCTGTGATAAACCTGTGGCTGATGGTGGAGTGAGCTAAGTGCCTGTGTGATATGGAAGCTACTTGCAGCTGACTCACAGATATACCTGGGACATTCCCTTTATGCTGCCTTGTGCAGGGACATAAGCATTCTCTCATTACTTCATAACTGTGCCTTTTGTGGTCTGCCAGTGATTGGCCAGACTACATCAGTATTCCATAATACACAGACAACTAATGTGTTGCTAACCTGTATGTACAATTCCAAAGTTGTGTGCAGTTGACAGTTACATTTTATGCACTCTGTCTAGGGTACTTCCACCTGTGTACTGTGTGTATGTATGGGCCCATATTCATGGTATGTCCATCTTTCAGACAGTGATAGATATTGACATATGGACAATTAGTATGGATGACTGCTGACATGGTATTGCTGAAAAGCGTTGCGGTTGGCACTGCAGTTGTTGGAACATGGCCCTGTCAACCACAGTACTGCCCATAGGCCACCAAGATACAACCCACTATGCCTACATGCTGACCACTTCCAGGCAATATTGAACACACAGCAACCTAGCACACAGAAACCTGCATATTGTTCACATGCAACAATCTATCCTGTAGATGGGGCCAGCTCGGGTAATCTGTGCTCCACTGATATTACTCCTCACACGTACATGTTACTGCATTTCTACATAGGATTGTGGGGGGGCACACCTGACAACTTTAAACATTTGCTATGACTATACTGGTATTTCAGGTACTCTGTTAGCTTCCCTTTCATATTGTATTCTGAACTATCATGCAGACTGGAGGCATATCAGTAGAGTACAGATCTTCAGTTTTATTGACCTACATTTCTGTTTCAGACTTCTCACCCTTCAGAACTAACATACAACTGCCAGACCTGTTGTAGTCTGTCTGTGTAGGTCTGGAGGGGGGGCTGTTCACCATTGCCATCAATTGGAGGCCTTATACCCGCCTTTCTTTATGGTCATCTACACCTGTCCTGCTGGCTGAGGCTGGTGGTGGGTATGTGAGCCTCACTGACATGCATGTGTGCGATCTATGAACACACATTTGGGCCACCACATGTACTGCAGTGGGATTTGTCACCTTGTCTAGTACTGCCTAGTATGGTGACACCAGTATTTGTTATGGATTTCATGCTGCCCATATAGGTGTCCACAATCTGCTCTCATCCCATTCAGCCACCTGATTCCCTTGCATGCTAGCGTCCATACCATAGCTACAACTATCAGAACATACTACTCCATTCAGTAATTGATAGGAAGAGTGACTTACTTTGTGCCTGGGCCAGTATTGAGGACTGTGCTGGAGGGCTGACTATGTCAGATGCACACAGTACACTCCCTATACATGATAAAGCACAGGTAGTGCCATGTTTGGCATCCCTTTTACTGTATGTGTGAGTCAGAGAGAGGTGTCATTCCCTGGGTCCCTACCGTGTCAGTGTATGTGCTATGTGTTGCCTCTTTGCCAAGGCCTGGGCATACTGGGCATGCCTCCTTCTGCCTACATGGGCAGGCTTAGGTAGTTCCTCCTCTGAGTCACTCTGTGCCTGTGATGTCCTTGGCAATGGTGGGGGGCTGTGTGGCCTTGCCCCATGCTGTTCCTGCTGCAGCTGTTTCCGCAGGGTCATATTGTGTAGCATGACACATACTATGAACATTTGTGTACATGTAGCTGGAGAGTACTGCAAGGCTCCACCGGATATGTCCAGGCAGTGTAACCATGACTTGAGCATCCCAAACACATGCTCTATTATGATTCTGGTTTGTGCATGTGCCTCATTATGGAGTTCTTGTTCAGGTGTGTGTGCATTTCTGAGGGGTGTCATCAGCCATGACTCCAGTGCGTAGCCAGCATCTCCCACTAGGTGGCCATATGGGATGTCCCCACTGGCAAATGACTGGTATAGCTGTGTCATATGCCAGATGTGGGAGTCGTGATAGCTTCCAGGGCTGCCAGCACACGCATTCAAAATAATGCCTTGGGGAACGCACATGACCTGGCATTTGATGGAGGGGAAGCCCTTGCAGTTTATGTAGACCCTACCCAGCTCACTGGGTGGTGCTCTGATGTGTATGTGCATGCAGTCTATTGCACCCACTACCTCAGGGTATTCTGCTGTTTGGTGGAAGAGACGCATATTGCTGGTCAATGCCTCATGGGTATTGAGGAGATATATGTGCCCACCGGCATGTGCTGACATGGCATCCAGGAACTGATGAAGTGTCCTGGATGCTGATGCCTTTGAGATCCCCATGATATCCCCATTTGCCTTTTTGAAGTTACTTGTGGCTAGTATTCTTAAACCAACACATACCTTGGTATCCACTGGGATGGGTTCCCCTCTGCTGGTTCTGTGTGTGAGGCAGGGCTGGCACAGCTCAACAGTTTGCTGTAGAATGTTCCTGTCTACCCTATAACGCCACACTATCTCCAGCTCATGTAGCCCCTGGTAGATTACCCAGGGTCTGTACGCTCTTCCCCTCCTCCTCACTGCGGGATGGTCGTCAGCATTCACATTCTCACCACCCTTAGCCTCTTGCACATATTGATGTATGAGAGCGACAGCAGCCCCTAATATTTTGTTAGTTTTGTCAGGTAAAATTTCCCCATCTGTGTACACCAGTGGTGTAGAGTTTGTGGGAAAAAACAGACTGAAAGGTGTTTGCATACTTTATAATAGTGTGCTGGCCTGCTGCCTATGTAATTGGCTTTTTCTGATACATTTCACCTGCCAGCTATGGTAGTTCTCCTTGATTGCCTTCCTACTGCTGTTTTCCCTTCCCATTGCCTTTCTGTTTAAGCCCCGAGGCGAGCTGTGCATACCCAGTGCTCAGATGTTAACAGAGCTGCTATTTTCTGTTTTTTTTTGTTTTTGTTTAAAACCCGGTGTGTGGCGTGCACACCTGTTTTGGCAATGTAAACACTGCTAGGCAGCCTCAGACACACCCCCTTCCTTAGCTTTGCTTAGCTAAGGGCAAACACAGGCCACACAGCTCCAATAAGCTTACAGCATGCATGATACTCCCCCTTATGAGGTCATCCACCTCTTAGACTTATACAGTGGTGTTGCTGCACCTGCACGGTTGGGCACAAGCTAACACTGAGAGGAAATCTGTGATTTAGTATTAATCCCCTCATTTACATAAACCAGAATAATTATTCATAGTTACCACACTCAAACTCAGCCTTCCCCCTTAGCAACCACTATTCCCTGGTATTGTTGTTGTTTGCATGCTCTTGACTATTATGGCAAAATGCTGATTTGGGTATAAAAGGTTATTTCCCCCTGTTTGCACACCACTACCCTACCCTTAAACGTCCAAGATCAGCCAAAAAAAAAAAAAACTTGTTTTTTATAAAATTGCAACTATTTTTCATGTCAATGGCCATATATTTGGCCATTGGCATGTCTACTACATTGAATACATGCTTTATTTCCAGCTGTCATGCCTCCGTTTTGTAATTTGCAGAAATGTGTTCGGTTAGTAACTGAATACATTTCTGCAGGTTATACTATTCCTGCACAGATGCCTGGCTGCTTCCTGGACTGCTAATTCACCTCATTTGCATGGTTTTCACCAGCAAATGTGGTAATTAACATATAGTAGTGGTGTCCGTGCGGGAATAGTGTAGGCGTGCTCGTTCACGTCTCAGGGGCTCATTCTTGGATCACTCGTCGGCCATGTTGCATGCAGCAGCTCTTGCACTATTCAGGAACTCCGTGCAGAGCTTGCTGAATCCAGGGGAAAGTACAAGAGATGATTTTAAAGAAGGGACATGACTGGATGTAATATTAAGTGAAATAACTGATTTTAAAGAAGGGACTTTACTAGATCTCTTTTAGATGATGCTGTGATTTTTTTACTGTATTATGAGCTGAGCTTTGCTTTCTAGTCAAAGTCTGAAGACATCTGAATGTGAACAGATGGAAATGCCCAATTTGTGAGTAATAAAGTTTTGGTTTGAAGGAACAACACTGTGGATTTTGGATTTTTTTCTTGTTTTTTGTTCTTAAAGTCTGGTGCCTGGTGTTTATCGATTCTGTTTTTATTATAGTAAAAACAATTTAGTAATGAGTCAGTTTATTTTCTTTTTTTTCCTATCTTTTCCTTATTGAGGAGATAGTGATTGTAAGAATTTTTTCTAGAAAATTCCACCCTGTCTGTAGTATTTACTATAATTCTTACACATTCATTATAAGGTATAAGTGATATGCTTTATGACTTTTTCCCACGTTGTATCTAACTGAACTCACTAATGTTCTAAGTTATGTATCTAGAGTAACATTCTATATAATTTTTGTTTGCACTTCTATAATGCAGAGATTTACTTCAATGGCAATAGCTAAAAAATGATCTCTTCCTCAGTACTACTACTATCCCATAACCAATAAACATACAAACAGAAGTGGTCAGCCTGCATGCTCTGAATATTGCTGATTTCTAGCTGCATTTTTATTTTGAACTGAAGCGCTTCATTTAAGGTTTAATCACATATATTCTGTATCTTATTCTAGTATTACATTTGTTTTGTTTTAAGTTTTCTGTTTTGTTGGAGTTTTAAGAGTTCTTGGCTAGGGTCATTTAAAAAGTTAGCAAAGAATTCCTTTGCAAACTGTGGATAACATCAGTTAATTAGGGGAGGGAGCTGAGAAACAGCATTGCTCTTTTATTTAAAAATATCTCTATTTAGCTGAAAGGTTTGTTTGGCCTGCCTGCTCTGAATATTGTTGATCTTTGGCTATGTTTTTCTTTCCACCCACCCAATTCTTGTTGTGTTCTTAAATTTGGTGGCTTTTGAGTTGCCCACCCCTACAATATATTTCATTTTGGACACCCCTCCCAGTCCCATTTCATCAGCTCATTCTACTGAGTACAGAGAGATCATTTGGAAAGGCCTACCCCCTTAGTTTCTCTACCTTGAATTATCTTGTTTCCTCACTTCCCACTTAACCTAACAAAAACAATTGTACTCTATTCATCTGTTTTTGCTGTATTTGTGTTTATTCCTACTTTATTTTGCTTTTGCTGTTTGATCTTAAAAGTGTTCAATTGCATTTATTTGGCTATATTACTGTTTGGTAATAGCCTGTTTATATTGTAACTGTTATTCTAAGCCTTTTGGATTTAAGCACTTGAGCGTCAGGTCATTTGTTTTACATTAGGAGGGTTTGTGGTCTACACTCTTGTGGCAGGAGAGGTAGCTTACATCCTTCTAATTTGGGAATTGCTGGTTGAAGGCTTAGTGTGTCTGTTATTCTAAAAGTGTCTTAGTTCTGGTTTAAGCAATTGGACTTCAGGCCAGGTATTTTAAATTAAGGTTTGTTGTCTGCACTCTTGAGGGAGGAGAGGGTAAATTATGCCCTTCTGAGCTGGGAATTGCTGGTTGAAGGCTTATTGTGCCTGCTTATTTGAACTGTTTCTTTTTGAAATTAGTGGACTTTGTTTCTGTAACATAGACTAGATTCAGACCTGCTGAATATAGCTCTCTTTGTATAACTTGAGCACTAAACCAGGACATCTTTTTGTTGGAGAGGGTTCCCCTGCACCCTAGTGGCAGGAGCGTGTAGTTAGAACTCGTCAGATTGAAGGTTGCTGGAACAAAGCTCAGTTTTGAGCTTTTTATTGGTTAATTGGTTCTTCTTCTTCTTCTTCTTCTTCTACTTCTTCTTCTTTTGGCTGCTCCCGTTAAGGGTTGCCACAGCGGATCATCTGTTTCCATTTCTTCCTGTCCTCTGCATCTTGCTGTGTCACACCAACCACCTGCATGTCCTCTCTCACTACATCCATAATCCTTATCTTAGGCCTTCCTCTTTTCCTGTTACCTGGCAGCTTCATCCTCTTCATCCTTTTCCCAATATACTCTGCATCCCTCCTCAGCACATGTCCAAACCAATGTAATCTTGCCTCTCTGGCTTTGTCTCCAAACCTTCCAACCTGGGCTGACCCTCTGTTATACTTATTCCTAATCCTGTCCACCCTCTTCACACCCAGTGCAAATCTTAACATCTTTAACTCTGCCAGGTCCAGCTCTGACTCCTGCCTTTTTGTCAATGCCAATGTCTCCAACCCATATAACATAGTTGGTCTCACTACCCTCTTGTAGACCTTCCCTTTTACTCTTACTGGTACTCTGTCACAAATCACTCCTGACACTCTTCTCCACCCACTCCATCCTGCCTGTACTCTCTTCTTCACCTCTCTTCCACACTCACCATTACTCTGAACTGTTGATCCCAAGTATTTAAACTCATCCACCTTCGCCGCCTCTACTCCCTGCATCCTCACCATTCCTCTATCCTCCCTCTCATTCACACGCATATATTCTGTCTTAGTCCGGCTGACCTTCATTTCTCTTCTCTCTAGAGCATACCTCCACCTGTTCCCTACTCTCACTCCAGATCACAATGTCATCTGCAAACATCATAGTCCACGGGGACTCCTTTCTGATCTCATCTGTCAACCTGCCCATCACCATTAATTGGTTAATTTGTTTAAATCAGTTTGCTCTTGTTTGCTACTGCTATATTTAAGTGTGCATCTGTTCTCCTAAGTTAAATTGGCCTAAACAGAGTTTAAATATCTTTAGCATAGTCTTGTTACAGGATTTTCTGTTTCCAGATCTGTTTGTGTGATTCCTGTGTTTCCTGCTATGCCATCTTGTGTTGGCTGGGGCCTGCCTGCACTTAGTGGGAGTAAGTGAACTGCTTGGAACTGATCTGACATAGGATTTTTAGCTAAGAGCTCAGGTACAAGTATTAATTGCGTGGGTTTGTGCTTGTTTGTATGTCATGCACCACCACTGTGCTGTTTTAACCATTTGCATGGTATCTCAGCTGCATTTATCCCTTATCAACACTCCTGTGTAAGGGAGGCCCTCCCTTGCAGCTACTGCATTGATGTTATCCAGCCCTACTCACACCTATAGGTACTCTCTTTAGATAGTACCCAATCTACTATCCCTGACATTTCTTCCACATAGTCTGACAACCATGGATGGACAATTTCCTATGGTTTCTCCTGCTAGTCTGGTTGATATGGGCATCCTGAGACACTATAGCAAATGCTTCATGTACAAGGGGAACCCTCTACTGCTAACACCTAGGAACATAATATGTGAGAGATGCAATTACATTAAGAACCTAGAATCCTTGCTCTCTCAATCACAAGCCAGTGCATCTGGCACTGAGAAGGCTGTCTTCGCCAACACTACAAACATCACACCTCTAACACCAAACATACCTGTACAACACACTCCAACATATGTGGAGATTCTCAACAAAATCATACTTAAGTAAAAACACACATGCACATCACAACTCACAGCACCAAGCACCACACATAGTACACACTCCTGTGTCTCACAGCCTCTAGGCTAAGGCCCAGCCAAAAATCCAACATACTAGTTATAGGAGACTCTATTGTGATCCACACAGATGTGCTTCTCACCAGGCTAGGCAAGGAGAAAGTCAAGGTAAGTTGCTTGTCAGGTGCCATAATCCACCATATCATGCACACACACACTCAAGTCTCTTAACAACAGGTACTGTTATGATTCTGTCATAGTCCATGTTGGTGTGAATGACTTGAGAAATACCTCTGTGGACTATATGAAGATAGACATGATTGAGCTTGCTGAATATGTGTCCCAGGTAGGTATGTCCCTACCTTAAGCAGCATCCTATCATCACCCAGAATGATGCCTCAATACAAACAGAAAATGATTAACTTTAACAATTGGCTTAGTTTCTGGGGTTATTCCAAGGGTATCCAGTACCTGACAGTCTGGAAGGACATGATTGACAGACCAAGATGCTTTGCCAGAGATGTCCTTCATCTGCCTCCCCTGGGCTTCAGGTTTCTGGCAAATTCTCTAGACTCTCCCATAGTGCTTTTTTGAGGCAAAGTCTTGACAAAATTACCAATGCGAAAAATTCTTTGAAATGAAATTTAATGGTCATACTGCTAAACGCTAGGAGTCTAAGCATGAAATTGCACTCATTGCAAGCATTCCTCACCCTGGAGGATGCTGACAGTTGTGCCATCACTGAAACCTGGATCAAAGCTGCAGAGAGCACCCCAGACTTACCAGGTCACTCATCCTACCATACTTTCAGACCCCAAACAGAGGGCTACAAAGCCAAAGGAGGTGGAGTTTCAATATTTATCAAAGACATGCACACCTCCAGGGTGGTGAAACAGCATGATGTACGAGACACTCCAAGTGCAGTCAACTGACAAAACACCTATTCAAATCATAGCTAGCTACAGACCACCAATCATGACTCAGGATGCCCCTCCACCTATCTGGACTTACTTGAATCCATCGAAATTCAACCCTCTACCCTGAATCTGGGTGACTTTAACTACCCAACCATAGAGTGGAAGACCTACCTATTCTAGCCCAAACATGAATGCCCAGAGATTCCTCAACTTTGTCAATGGATCAGCTGGTCGAGATCCCCATGAGAGGTGAAAATATCCTGGACCTGGTACTAACCAACATGAGTAGCCACTGTAGTACCCCTACAGTGTCATTGTGCTTGGTAAGATCTGACCATAAAGTGATCACTTTCAAAGTCACCATCTTCCCTGACCCCCCAACCCTTGTCAGAGTTAAACAAAAAACTTTTCCAAAGCTGACTACAATCTTCTGAGAGCAGGTATAAGTAGCTTTACAGCCACCATCTCTTTAGTTAGAGCTAGCACTAATGTCCAAGCCTACATCCAAACATTATATGAGCAACTACATAGCTGCATGATCTCAGCAATACCTGACATCACCAAATCATCTTCCTCAATGAAGACTAAACCTGTCTGGTGGACAGCAGCAATAAACAAACTGTATAATAAAAGGTAAAAAAAAAAAATCTGTCCAGCATCAAAAGGAGCAGGTGCCAAGTTGGAAGCAATCTCTCCTTTGTCTGAACAAGCAAACAAAGTCACTGGTGAAATCCTATAAGGCTAACTTTGAGTCCAAATTGGTCACATCCACTAAGGACAGTCACCAGGACATCTTCACATATGTCTACAATCTCAAAGGTAACACCCAAATCTGCTCTGAACAGGTGATCAGGAATACATACACAAAAACTTTAGATATAGCCAACCTGCTGGCAGACCGATTCAGTGAAAACTTCATACCCTGCCCCCCATCAGTAAACCAGCTTTATCCCAGATGAATGGAGGACAGCCACTGTCATCCCTCTACACAAAGTTGGAGTGTCCACTGACCCAGGTAATTATAGGCTCATTAGCCTAATTAGCCTGATCTACAAGGTCATGGAACACATTATCATGGACCTTATAAACAAGGATATTGGCAACCTCCAAATGCTTGACCCCACACAGTTTGGTTTGGTTTTGTAAAAAATGGAGATCGTGCCTGTTAAACTTGATTGACTTCTTTGAAACAGTCACCAAAGCCATGGACAAGGGGAAGACAGTACATACCACCTGCCTTGACCTAGCCAAAGCCTTCAACATCAAAGGAGCAGGCCTGCCTGCCCCTGTGGGAGTGGTTACTGACTTGAAACTGCAGTTGTAGTGGCCATTTTGGGTCAATTCCTAACGCCTTCATCTTCCTCTCTTAAAACCCTCTTTTGCACGGTTTTGCGCATTTTTGTGCATAGCGCATCAGCGGGCAGCGCCGCCTAATTGGGTTTAAACTATTCCTGGCTCCACAAAGTCTGCTCTTCACTTTTTCCCTTAGAACTGCTCTATCTCTCAATTTAAACACCATATTCTCATTCTAAGGCCCTTAACTGGTCCAATTAAGTAAATCCTACAAGTTAGACTATTAAACCATAAGCACTACTTACTCATATACTCTCTATGATTACCCTGTCCTCTATTGGTCCGTCTTAAATTCAGTTTCCCTATATTACTCTAGCATGTCCAAAGGTCAGTCAATGGTTTCCTCTCCAGTCCAGCTGGTGAATCTGGGAATTTTGAGGCAATGTTACAACTGTCTCATGTACACGGACAACCCTCTCCTCCTCCAAACAGGTTCAAATATATGTGAGAGATGCAACTATTTAGCCAAACTGGAGGCTGAGCTCTCTCATCTCAAAACTAGTGTAACCAGTCAGGAGGAGAAGGTAACCTCACACAACACAATTCCAGTATCACATAGTCCCACCACATCAGCGAACCAAACACATAAATACACAAAAAACATACTTGGAGGCTCTAAATAAAAATCTACCTAAGCAACAGAGACCTCCAAAGCAGACATCCAAGCAAACGCTACCTCAAAACAAAACACGCACAACACATAGCCCACAAAGTCAGTCTGCCAAGCAGCCACAGCCCTTAAGGCTGAATAACACGCCTGATACTCTTGCAATAGGTGACTATTGTCAGACACACTGACATCCCGCTCACCAGGCTGAATAAAGAAAAGGTCACTGTGAGCTGCCTGTCGGGTGCTAGGATCCGCCACATAACGCAAGCACTCAGGTCACTCCAAAGCAAATACAAATATGACTCAGTCATTGTACATGCTGGTGTGAATGACCTGAGACATACCTCCCTGGACTAGGAGCTCTCTGATCATGTAGCCCAGGCTGGTATGACCCTGACCTTGAGTAGCATCTTACCCTCACCTAGAATGATGCCACAGTACAAAGACAAAATGATCGATTTTAACAATTGGCTAAAATTTTGGTGTCATTCAAAGGGGATCCAGTGTCTGTCAGCCTGGGATGACATGCTCGACAAGCCACGTTGCTTCTCTAGGGACGGCTTGCACCTGTCACCACTGGGCTTTCGGATATTGGCAAAGGCTCTTGCCACCCCCATAGTGCCTTTTTTAGGCAAGGCTCAAAAGTCAAACCCACCCCCATAGACAGTACAAGGAACAAGAAACTAAGGGTAATGCTGCTTAACGCCAGACGTCTTAACCTCAAGATGCATGCACTCGAAGCTCTCCTCAGTATGGAGAACATCGATATCTGTGCAGTGACAGAAACCTGGTTCAAGGCTCCAGAGAGCACCCCAGCACTACCAGGCTATACTTCATATCATGCTTTTCGGCCCCAAAACCCGGACCGAACCACAAAAGGAGGGGGAGTTTCCATATTTATCAAGGATATCCACACCTCCAGGGTAGTGGCATTGCACGAAGTATCGGAGACCATCCATGTGCAACTAACAGTGGGCAAGACTGCTTTTCAGTTTATAGCATCCTACAGACCACCCTCTTAAAGTCAGGAATCCCACTCGGCTTTCCTGAAAACATTGGAGAACATGAAGATCTCTCTGAACACCATTATATTGGGTGACTTCAACTACCCAAACATTGACTGGGAGCACTACTCAAGCCCCAGCACCTTAGCCCAAAGGTTCCTGGAAATTATAAACTCAAATGCTATGGAACAACTAGTCACCACTCCCACAAGAGGGGACAACACACTAGACCTGATCATTACCAACATGGGGACTCTATGCTCCACACCAGAAGTATATCCCTCATTGGTAAGATCAGACCATAAATTAATTTCACTGGATGTCCACATCCCGACCCCACCCCCCGCCCAGAAAACCACAGTGAAAAACTTCTCAAAAGCGAACTTCTCACTTCTCAAAACCGAAGTGGAATCCTTCAAGGCCCCAGGGCCAGTGGAAACTACGGCCCAAACTGCAGAATCCTATATAAACGCATTCTACGGACATCTCCAGGAATGCATGGATCATGCTATCCCAAACAAAACCAAGACCCAATCATCCAAAGGCAGGCGTCCAGTCTGGTGGACCCCTGCCATAAATAAACTGTACAACAGAAGGAGGAAGCTACTACATGTTAGAGCAAAATCCCTAATAGGGAAGGCATCTCTGATCAGTACTAGCAAAAAATTACGATCCCTCATAAAATCCTCCAAGGCCAGCTTCGAGAGAAAAATTGCACAGGACACCAAAGACAATCATAAGGCTTTTTTCAGTTATGTTAGGAACCTGGGATGCAACTCCCAGACTTGTTCTGAGTTGATTCTAAACGACAAAAAATACACTGAACCCACAGACATCGCCAATATCCTGGCAGACAGGTTCAGTGCAAACTTCTCCCCCCCCCCAAAAGAGCAAGTATCTATCTCAGAAGAGGGCTACCTCCCAAACATCTCTGATGCTCAGGTGAAGGCTGCCCTCCCCAAAGCAAAAAACACTGCTTCCATGGGACCAGATGGCATCCCAGGTTGCGTCCTACATGAACTCCAAGAGGAACTAATCCCTCAAATAAAACAGCTATACAGTCTCAGCCTCACTACAGGATATGTGCCCACAGAATGGCGTACAGCAACAGTGGTCCCACTCCACAAAGGTGGAGCCTCTATGGACCCTGGAAACTATCGCCCCATAAGCCTGACTAGCTTAGTCTGCAAGGCTATGGAGAGGATCATCATGGAGCTCATAAACAAAGACATTGGGGACCTACAGACACTAGATCCTACCCAGTTCGGCTTTGTCAAGGGCAGATCCTGCCTTTTGAACCTGGTTGACTTCTTTGAAACAGTCACCAAAGCCATAAATGAAGGGAAGGAAGTCCACACAGCCTATCTGGACCTTGCAAAGGCATTTGACACAATACCCCACTCGGGCATCATAGATAAGCTATCCAGCTTAAATATAAACCCCTATGTCACAAGATGGGTTGCAAACTGGCTCAAAGACAGAACCCACAGAGTGAGAGTTGCTGGAGCCATGTCAGACTCGAAACCGGTCACAAGTGGCATCCCACAGGGTTCTGTCCTGGGACCACTCTTGTTCGGTATATACTTTTCCGAGGTACAGGCAAACGTGGAAGGACTATGGCTCACCAAGTTTGCAGACAACTGCAAACTGGGCGCCATAATCGACTCTCCAGCTGACACAAACATCCTTCAGAAAGGTCTCACAGAGACAGATAACTGGTGCCAGCGCCATGGTTTAAAGCTAAATGCCAAAAAATGTATAGTCATACCCTTTGGCAAAACAATGTGCCCACAAATTACCACATAGGCGGAAACCCATTAAGTACAGAGAAAGTTATTAGGGACCTGGGGACCCAAGTTGATAGCAATCTCTCCTTTGAAAACCACATTGCCAAAGTGGTTAGAAAGACCTTCTACATAGCCCACCTCATCACGAAGGGTTTCAAATCTAGATCAAGAGAGGTAATCGTGCCCCTTTATTCCTCCCTCATCAGGCCCATCATAGAATACAATGCCCCTTTTGGGATGTACCTTACCCGACACCTGCAGCAATTAGAGAGACCCCAAAAGTATCTCACCAAGAGGATCAAGGGTCTCAAACAGATGCCATATGCTGCTCGGTTAAAAAAACTCCAGCTCTACTCAGTTGCATACCGCCTACTTCGAGGCGATCTATGCCTGACATACAAAGCTATGTCAAATCCAGAATTAATGGACATGCTCCACCTCAGTAAATCTAATTCCCTTAGAGCCACACGCTCGAGGGACTTGAACCTCAGCACAGAAATAAATAGAACTTGCTGGAGGGACAGGTTCATAACCCAGAGGCTCCCTTCGCTCTGGAATAGAATTACAGTTCATGTGAGGCAGAGCACCTCACGGAATCTCTTCAAGAAGAATCTCGATAGGTGGAAGGGGGATCGTAGGTTTGTCCCAGGGATTACTCCCGTGTCACTATTAGACAGAGGCACAGTAAACTAAACCTTAAAAAGGGCACAGTATACTCAAATCAAGGGGTGGCGTAAGCCATAAGAATCGGGCTAGGCTTATAATTGCCCCAGGGCAGATAGCCTAGGATGAACCTATGAACCTATGAACATATGAACACTATTCCCCAGTCAGGTATAATAGATAAACTCTCCCAGCTAGGCATGAACCCATATATTACCAGATGAGTAGCTAAGTGGCTCACTGATAGAACCTACTCAGTCAAAATAGGGGTAGCCACTTCTAGTAGTAGACCCATAATGAGCGGCGTACCCCAAGGATCAGTCATGGGACCTGTACTATTTGGGATATACTTTTCTGAGGTGCAAGCCAAAACCAGTGGTCTGTAGCTGACCAAGTTTGCAGATGACTACAAGCTGAGTGATGTCTTAAATGCCCATAGTGATTGTGAAAATCATCCAAGAGAGCCTTGTCCAAACTAATGACTGGTGTCAGAAGCATGGCCTCAAGCTGAATGCCAAGAAATGCATCATTATCCCCTTTGGGGAAAATGGCATCCCCACTAATTATCACATTAATAACAACATCCTAAGCACACAATCAGTCATTATGGACTTGGGCACCCAGGTTGATAGCAACCTGACTTTGACCACCACATTGCCTTCATTGCATGGAAGACTTTCTACATGACCCACCTCATAAGTAATGGTATTTCATCCAGGAAGAAGGAGTACATAACATCCTTGTACTCCTCCCTTATCAGACCCATTATTGAGTACAATGCCTCCTTTGTCATGTACCTTGCCAACACATGCAACAGCTGGAGAGATCACAGAGGTTCCACACCAGGAAAATCCAGTGTTTCAAACACCTCTCCTATACAAAAAGACTAAAAGCCCTGTCCCTCTACTCAGTCTTGTACAAACGGCTCTGAGTTAACTTGTGTCTGGCTTGCAAGGCCATCTCATACCCAGCCTTGATGGAGTTACTGCATATTCATAAATGAAATTCCACTTGTGCAACCCACACACAAGGCCTCAATCTGGTCTGTGACATTAATAGAACTTGTTAGTGAGATAGATTTGTGTCCCAAAGACTCCCCCATCTGTGGAATGTACTTCTCCATGTCAAGCAGAGTACTTCACCAGCCCTTTTTAAGAGGAATCTGGATGACTGGATGTGAAACAGAAAATACACTCCTGGGATCTCACTTGTATCCCTGCTGGACAGGGGAATCGGGCGCTGACTTTGTGGGAACATGGGCAAAATTCTTGGCTAGACTTATAAGGGCCTCCAGCCCAATAGCTGAGTATCGTCCTATGAACCAATTTATATATATCTATATATCTATATATATATATATATATATATATATATATATATATATATATATATATATATATGTATATATATATATATATATATATATATATATATGTGTATATATATATATATATATATATATATATATATATATATATATATATATATATATATATATATATATATATATATATTTATATATATATATATATATCTATATATATATATATATATATATATATATCTATATACACACACATATATATATATATATATATATATATATATATATATATATATATATATATATATATATATATATACCACTGAGGGTAATGCTACTCAATGCCAGAAGTCTAAACCTCAAAATGCACGCACTCAAGGCACTCCTCAGTATGGAGAAAAGTGATATACGTGCAGTAACAGAAACCTGGTTTAAGGCTCCAAAGAGCACCCCAGCACTACCAGGCTACAACTCATACCATACATTTCAGCCACAGAACTCGGACCAAAATACAAAAGGCGGGGGGGGGGGTGGTGGTATCCATATTCATCAAGGATACCCACACCTCCAGGTTAGTGGCACAGCACGATGCTTCAGAGATCATCCATGTGCAACTAACAATGGGCAAAACTGCATTTCAGATTGTAGCTTGCTACAGATCACCCACCATGTTCCAGGACCCCCATTCTGCATTTCTGGAAACACTGGGAAATATAAAGGTCCTACCAAACACCCTAATATTGGGTGATTTCAATTACCCAAACATTAATTGGGAGAACAACTCAAGTACTAACTCCCTTGCCCAACATTTCCTAGAATTTATAAATTCAAATGCCCTGGATCAACTGGTCAACACTCCCACCAGGGGTGACAACATATTGGTCAATCCCTCACTGGTTAGATCTGACCATAAACGAATCACTTTGGATATCCACATTCTGCCCCCACCCCTGGACAAGGAAACCACCATGAAAAACTTTTCAAAAGCAAACTTCACGTTACTTAATACCGAGGTGGAAAGTTTCAAAGCCCCCATACTAAAGGATAACATTGTCCAAGCTGCAAGATCTTTTACTAATGCATTCTACGGGCACCTACAAGAAGGCATGGATCATGCTATCCCAAGTAAAACCAAGACTCACTACTCTAAGAAAAGGAAACCAGTCTGGTGGACTCCTGCCATAAACAAGCTATACAATAGAAGGAGGAAAATAGTACAGAAAATAGTAAAATCCCGAGAAGGGAAGACATCCCTCATCAGTATCAGCAAGAAACTATGATCCCTCATAAAATCATCCAAGGTGAGTTTCGAAAGAAAAATTGCCAAGGACTCCAAAAATAACCACAAGCCATTCTTTAGCTATGTCAAGAATCTAAGTGGCAATGCTCAGATCTGCTAGCAGTTAGTGCAGAATGGTACAAAATACACTGAACTGACCAATATTGGCAACAGTCTGGCAGACAGGTTCAGTGCAAACTTCACCCCCCACCCCCAAAAGGGCCCATAACCATACCAGAAGAATGCAGAGCTCCTAAAATCACAGACACTCAGGTTAAAACAGCCCTCTCCAAAGCCAAAAACACAGCATCAATGGGACCGGATGGTGTCCCAAGCTGCGTCCTACATGAGCTCAAAGACAAACTAACCCCTCACCTAAGCACACTGTTCAAACTCAGCCTCTCCACAGGATATGCACCCATAGAGTGGCGCACAGCAAAGGTTATTCCGCTCCACAAAGGTGGAGCCACAACAGACCCCAGGAACTATCGCCCTATAAGCCTGACTAGCTTGGTCTGCAAGGCTATGGAGCACATCATCATGGAACTCATTAACAGAGACATTGGGAACCTCCAAACACTGGACCCTACCCAGCATGGCTTTGTTAAGGGCAGATCATGCCTCCTAAACCTGGTGGACTTCTTTGAGACAGTTACCAAGGCTATAGATGAGAGAAAGGTGGTACACACAGCCTACCTAGACCTTGCAAAGGCCTTTGACACCATTCCCCATTCTGGTATTATAGACAAGCTCACCAGCCTGAACATAAACCCCTATGTAACAAGATGGGTTGCCATCTGGCTCACGGACAGAACCCACATGGTAAGAGTTGCGGGAGCTAGGTCTGACTCTAAACCGGTTACAAGTGGCATTCCCTGGGGCTCAGTCCTAGGACCCCTCCTGTTTGGCATATACTTCTCAGAGGTACAGGCAAGCACAGGAGGACTATGGCTGACCAAGTTCGCAGACTACTGCAAACTAGGGGCTATAATTGACTCTCTGGCTGACACAGACATCCTTCAAAAGGGTCTCACTGAGACAGAAACCTGGTGTCAAAATCATGGCCTCAAGCTAAATGCCAAAATTTGCATAGTCATCCCCTTTGGAAAAAACAAAGTACCCACAAACTACCACATAGGTGGTAGTCCCCTAAATACGGAAGACGTAATAAGGGATCTGGGGACCCAAGTAGACAGTAAACTCTCCTTTGATAATCACATTGCCAAAGTGGTTAGAAAATCCTTCTATGTGGTACACCTTATCACAAAAGGGTTTGCATTCAGATCAAAATAAGTCATTGTGCCCTTCTACTCATCGTTCATCAGACCCATCATAGAGTACAACGCCCCATTTGGGATGTATCCTACAAGACATCTGCAACAGCTGGAAAGACCACAGAAGTACCTCACCAAGAGGATCACTGGCCTCAAATAGATGCCCTATGCAGCTCGACTGAAGAAACTCCAGCTGTATTCGGTTGCATACCACCTACTCAGAGGTGATCTCTGCCTGACATACAAGGCCATGTCCAACCCAGAATTGATGGACATGCTCCACCTGAAGAAAAGTTTATCCGCTCAGGCCACACGCTCTAGGGATCTAAACCTCACCACAACAGTAAATAGGACGTGCTGGAGGGATAGATTCCTGTCACCGAGACTTCCCATGCTTTGGAACAAGATTCCAATCTACATTAGGCAGAGCTCCTCGCTAACACTCTTCAAGAGAAATCTTGACGAGTGGATGGGAAACAGAAAGTTTACCCCGGGGATCATTTCAGTGGCTCTGCTGGACAGAGGCACAGGGAACTAATCTAAGGGGACAGCGAAAGCCAACACATTCTGGCTAGGCTTATAAATGCTTTCGGGCAGATAGCCTAGTACCTACCTATGCACCTATAAACCTATATATATATATATATATATATGTGTGTGTGTGTGTGTGTGTGTGTGTGTGTGTGTGTGTGTGTGTGTGTGTGTGTGTACTGTGTATACATATCTATGTATGGATTCACTTCATAACCTCGAAGTACTGAAATCTCGAATTTCAGTACCTCGAGGCTATAAAGACGAGAAGCAACAATATTGAGTCAGCAGAACACCGAAATACACAATCCCGACACCCATATAAACGAAAGGATGAGGTTACCCACCATATCATAATATCTAAAATGCGTAGAACACTTTTAATCAGCAAAACGCAATCCACCACAACTACTATGTGCATATCTCCAACACTTAAGCAAGCTATCCGGCTCCACATCATAGTGGATAGGAAATACAATACACAAGGAAAGAGTAACAAATGCAAAGAAAGCATAGTACAGATACAGTACTATATGATCCAACATTAAATGAACTAAACAGGTTACAGTGCTCACACATTATAAACACATAATACCATGATATTGTACAAATACATGTTACCGTACGTTACTGTCAAAGCACCAGAATTCCTCGCCAGAACCCCCTAATAACAACATCAACATACTGTGTGACACGCTGGCAGATACAGATGATTTACAAATACTAAGACTAAATAGTATACCGGTTACATTTTCAGTAGCCTAGCAATAGACATAAGGAAGTCTATCTCAGAATATGTGTGCCTGTTACGCAGTATGTTTTCAAACTGGGCATGCCTTTTAACAACATTACGCCGCTTAGGAGATGGGGCAGCTCCACAAGTCATTCTTACATGCAGTTCCTCAACTGAGTCCTGTTCTCTAGCCAACACAGTCATCAATATGGACAGATCACAGGCTTTATGCCCTAGTAGAGACTTTAACCTTCGATGCCATGCTTCCACGCTATTCTGTGTTCGTGGTAGGAATAGCGTGTTCAGCTCATACACATTCCAAAAGGATGGTGGAAACAATGGGGGAAAGCGTGTACATGCTGTGGTTCTAGTACAGAACTTACGCAGCTTCCCTAGCACATACCAGTCTGCAAAGTACTGAATTAAGGGCTTCCCCTCTGCTGGAAACAGATCTTTAATAGCCATGTACCCTGATAACACATCACTCTCAGGTACAAACGCCAATGCGACTAAACACTTAACATGCAGTTGAAAAGCCATGTTAGTGTTGTATAGGTGTGCTAAGCCTAACTGTTGTACCTTCCTCCAAATGTTCTGACCGAAGTGGAATAGGCATCCCTTGGACATTACACCCTGCAAATTCAGCTGTACACTTCTCTTAGCAGCTATCTCAAAGTCACTTAATATATATTTCAATTGCAAGTCTAATCCTTCCTTATTTAACATATTCAACACACAACTCCACATAAAGTTGTAAGCTTTTAATGTCTTCTTCGTCATTAGACAGAATACCAAGGGCACACTCTTGTGGAAACCACCATATTGCACTAGGCAGTGAATGCTGTATAATTGTTGGCAAATAACCCCCTTATAGAAGTATGTACCGTCTACTAGCCATATTGTCGCACTGCTCAGATCAACTAGATTCTGCTGTGTGGTAAATACTATTACGCTTGTGTCAGTAGCAGAATCACACATTCTTGAAGTAATAAAGGGGCCACTCTTCGTTGGATAGTCACAGATGTTTATATCATTTATGGAGAACAGTTTATCTTTCCCTACATGTTTTCTGCGTATTCTACCTACATGCTGGATGAGGGCTTTCCGGGTAGGAAGGCTTGGTGTTACATCAGCTGACGTCGACGCTAACACATCATCAACCAAAAGACATGGGTTATCGCGGGATACTCTGGATCGTACCCGTATGTCATCACAAACCCTATATTTCTCTACCTCCGTTGGATCTCCACCATGGGAATGTTGTACCGATTTCTGTAGCCTTTCACCGTCTGGAACACTGATGGTAATCGCTCTACCCTTACACTTCATTGTTTGTTTCCATTTGCAACACCAATAGGTCTTTTCATCAGCTACTTTTTCACGATGCATTACAAATCCATCCAACAGTAGCACAACTCTTCCCTTTTGCGAACTTATGGGTCGATACACCGCTCCCAATGTACCTGGGGCATTTTCAGTCATATTAATAGCAGAAGCCATTGTTAGTATTTGTATGTATTGCATACAAGTACCGTTCGACATTTACATTCATTTTATAGCGCTCGACATTTCAAATTTCGCGGTTTTTCTCATTCGACATTTTGCTATTTCGTCTTTATAGCCTCGAGGTACTGAAATTCGAGATTTCAGTACTTCGAGGTTATGAAGTGAATCCCTATGTATATATATATATATATATATATATATATATATATATATATATATATATATATATATATATATATATATACATACATGTAAGTTATATATTTATTCCATTCAAGTGCTCTGTCACTTTGTCTAAAATGTGATCTAATCACAGATTATCTAATGATAGTCTGCAGTAGATTTTACCAGTGATAACTTTGATGATAAGGAAAGCTAATATTTCTTTTATCATTGGTATTAGTTTTTTATGGATTTGTAAAAGTTAACTTTGGGTGATGAATTTTCATTTCTTGAGCATCAGCTGCCTGAGGCTTGGTTATCTTAGGTTCCAATTGGTTCCCTAGAGCGTCATTGTGAGTGAGATGCTCTGGCATAAGTTTGGAGGTGAGGGCTTGCCATTTTTCAGGGGTTCAGGGTTCCAAGAACACTTAAACCCCCAGTTTCAGTAAGCCCTGCATGGTGTGCAGGACTAGTGCAGGAGCTCCAGCAGGCAATATGTCTGCTCTGCGATCCAGGAATAAACTGTAGGGACATGCACGAGTGCCTGTGCACTAGTCCTGCATGGACTCAGCCCCTGTATGCAAATCACCCCATTTGCAGGTGAAATCCATGCAAATGAGGTGAATTTGTGATCCAGGAAGCTGGAAGCCGGCCGTGCAGGACTAGTGTAATCTGTAGAAATGTACAAGGCCAGTAACTGAGTACATTTCTGCAAACTACAAAACGGACATCACTGTGAGCAAGAACGTCCACCTGACAGTACTTGAGGACATAAAACATCACAGTGTATAACAGTACACATGTCTGAATATCTCTGCTAACACCAGCAACATGTAGCAGAAGCAGCACAGAGACAATCACCCACAGTACACACTATCCCTTGCACAGTTTGACCCCATATTGCCAAATAATCTGCAGATACCCTGCAGAAACAGTTTGCTACCTGTAGGTGTACAACACAAAAGTCTGCACTGGAGTACAAACTACCTGGAATGGATCCACACATTCAATACAGAAGGGCAAACTGGGCATACTCACACACTCAGAGAAATGAAGGCAATGTCAGACAACAACATACTGAAAGGTCACACTGGGCATGCTCACACACAAACAAATGAAACCCATGTCTGCAAACAACAGTGGATCATACATATCTGACAATTGCAGATGTTAGTGGATACACTCCTCAGTATGCACCTGTCATGCTTTGCTCACACATTGGATAGGAATACATACATATATCCAAGGACAACACACTATAATATGCCAAAAGTAGACATACACAGATGTGTGGAAGATAGTGACTGTGACAAAGAGCCATACATCATAGGTTCATAGGTTCATAGGTTCATAGGTTCATACTAGGCTATCTGCCCGAGGGCATTTACAAGCCTAGCCCATAGTTTTGTGGCTTACGCCACCCCTTTAGTATGGGGAACTATACCCATTATTTTGCTGTGCCTCTGTTGAGCAGTGACACTGAGGTAATCCCTGGGGTATATCTGCGATCTCCCATCCATTGGTCAAGATTTCTCTTGAACAAGGCCAGCGAGGTGCTCTGCCTCACATATACCGGGATTTTATTCCACAGCATAGGGAGTCTTTGGGTGATGAATCTATCCCTCCAGCACATCCTATTAATAGCCGTGTCGAGGTTTAAGTCTCCCGCCCTTGTGACTCTGACGGATCTAGATTTTTTGAGGTGAAGCATATTCATCAAATCTGGGTTTGACATGGCCTTGTATGTTAGGCAAAGGTCACCTCTAAGCAGCGTGCGACTGAATAGAGCTGGAGTTCTTTCAGTCGGGCAGCATAGGACAGATGTTTGAGACCCTTTATCCTTTTGGTGAGGAACTTTTGTGGCCTCTCCAGCTGCTGCAAGTGTCGGGTCAGATACATTCGAATGGGGCATTGTACTCAATCATTGGTCTGATGAGTGATGAGTATAGGGAGACTATGACCTCCCTTGATCTAGATGAGAATCCCTTCATGATAAGGTGGGCAATGTAGAAGGTCTTCCTAACTACTTTAGCTACATGGGTGTCGAATGACAGACTACTATCAACCTGGGTCCCCAGGTCCCTGATAACTTCTTCTGTGCTCAGTGGATTGCCACCTATTTGGTAGCTAGGGGTAACCTTGTTTTTCCGAAGGGTATGACTATGCATTTTTGGCATTTAACTTTAGGCCATGGCTCTGGCACCAGTTATCCGTTTCTGTGAGACCCTTCTGAAGGATATCTGTGTCAGATGTGTTTTCTACTATGGCGCCAGTTTGCAGTCATCTGCAAACTTTGTCAGCCATAACCCTCCTGTGTTTGCTTGTACTGGAAAAGTAGATGCCAAACAAGAGTGGGCCCAGGACTGAGCCCTGTGGTACACCACTTGTGACAGGCTTTGAGTCTGACATGGCGCCAGCAACTCTGACCCTGTGGGTTCTGTCACTCAGCCAGTTTACAACCCATCTTGTGATGTATGGGTTAACATTTAAGCTGATGAGTTTTTCAATGATACCCGAGTGGGGTATTGTATTGAAGGCCTTCGCCAGATCGAGGTAGGCTGTATGGACTGCCTTTCCTCATCAATGGCTTTGGTGACTGTTTCGAAAAAGTCAACCAAGTTTAGAAGGCATGATCTGCCTTTGACAAAGCCAAACTGGGATGGATCCAAAGTCTGCAAATTCCCTATGTCTTTATTTATGAGGTCCATTATGATCCTCTCCATGGCTTTGCAGATAAGGCTTGTCAAGCTAATGGGCGGTAATTTCCAGGGTCGGTGGAGGCACCGCCTTTGTGAAGTGGGACCACAGTTGCAGTGCGCCACTCCCTGGGTACGTATCCAGAGGTAAGACTATGATTAAACAGCTGTCCTAGCTGTGGGTTTAATTCCTCGTTGAGTTCATGGAGCACACAGCCGGGGACACCATCAGGTCCCATGGATGCTGTGTTTTTTGCTTTGGAGAGAGCAGTTCTCACTTGGGCGTTGGAGATGTTTGGGGGGCTGCAATCGCTTGGTATAGATATCTCTCCTTTTGGGGGGGGGGAGAAGTTTGCACTGAACCTGTCAGCCAGTATGTTGGCAATGTCTGTAGGATCAGTAATCTTCACATCATTTTGAACTAGTTCTGAGCATATCTGGGAGTTTCCTCCCAGGTTTCTAACATAGCTAAAGAAGGCCTTATGATTGTCTTTTGAGTCTTTAGCTATTTTTCTCTCAAAATTTGCTTTGGATGATTTTATGAGAGCTCTTAGTTTTTTACTTATAGTGATCAAGGGTGTCTTACCTTTTAAGGATTTTGCTCTATCTTGTAGTAGCTTCCTCCTTTTGTTGTAGAGTTTGTTTATGGCTGGGGTCCACCAGACTGGACGCTTGCCTTTGGTACAAAGAGTCTTTGTTTTGCTTGGGATTGCCTTATCCATGCAGTCCTGCAGGTGCTGGTAGAAGGCATTTGTAAATGATTCAGCGGCTTGAGTACTGTTTTCTGCCAGCTCGGGGGCCTTAAAGGAGACCACACTAGTCTTTAGAAGTGTGAAGTCGGCTTTAGAAGTTCTTTACTGTGGTCTTTTTTATTTCAGGTGGGGGTGGGATGAGGACCTCCAGCGAGATTAGTTTGTGATCTGATCTCACCAGTGAGGGGTATACTTCCGGTGTTGAACATTGTGCTCCCATGTTCGTGATGATGAGATCAAGTATGTTTTCTCCTCTTGTGGGATGGTGACTAGTTGTTCCATGGCATTTGAGTTTATGAATTCCAGGAACTTTTGGGCTAGGGTGTTTGGGCTTGAGTAGTGTTCCCAGTCTATATTAGGGTAATTGAAGTCACCTAGTATGATAGTGTTTGGTGATACATTTATCCCTCTAGTGTTTTCAGGAAGGCCATGTGAGGTTCCTGAGTTTGTGAGGGTGGCCTGTAACATGCTACAATTTGTAGAGCAGTCTTGCCTATGGTTAATTGCACCTGGATGGTCTCCGATGCATCGTGCGTTGCCACCAGTCTTGAGGTGTGGGTGTCTTTGATGAATATGGATACCCCACCTCCTTTCTTGGTATTGTCCAGATTTTGGGGCCGGAACGCATGATAAGAGGTAAAACCTGATAGTGCTGGGGTGCTCTCAGGAGCCTTGAACCAGGTTTCTGTCACTGCACAGACATCGATGTTCTCCATACTGAGAAGGGCCTCGAGTGCGTGCATTTTGAGATTTAGACTTCTGGCATTGAGCAGCATTACCCTTAGTTTTTTTCCTTTTTTGTGTTCTAGGGTGGTAGGTTTAGAATTTGAGCCTTGCCTAAAAAAGGCACTATGGGGGTGGCAAGAGCCTTTGCCAATATCCGGAATCCCAGGGGTGACAGGTGCAAGCCGTCCCTTGCGAAGCAGCGTGGCGGTGCTGTTCCACCCAGCACACAGCCAAATGGCTACAACCACATGATGTGTAAATGTCAATCACTGTAGAAAGTAGCCACTGGTATCTGTCAGCATTACAGCATTGTGGTGCAAGTGCTAGCTGTGCAACATGACTGTACAAGGCAGTAGTCATCAAGCAGCTGTATACATGCCCCTGTGGAATATAACCCTGCAGGTGCCTGCATGTGGTGTGTCAACCCCTAGAAGAATGGGTTATGGCCCATGCACACACACTGCCCTCCTCATAGCCCTACTATGACAAATCCGCTGATGTCATCCACTTTGAAATACACCTTTGGGAATGGAGCAATCTCTGTGGCACATCCTAAAACAGCATAATGCTATAGTGTGATAAACTAGTTAGGTAGGAATTCTAATCCCAGACATGGCAACTGTGTGTGTGTGTGTGTGTGTGTGTGTGTGTGTGTGTGTGTGTGTGTGTGTGTGTGCGTGTGTGTGCGTGTGTGTGCGTGTGTGTGTGTGTCTCCCTGTCTGTGTAGGGGGCAATGCTTTTTAGGCTAGTCACACTCACTACAATTCAAATGTCCTACTTTGGCAAGGCTGCTGATGTCATTAACTGTGAAATATACCTTTGGGAAAGTTGTAGCCTAGTAATCTCCATGGCATATCCTATAATGGTGTAATACTGTAGTGTGATAAACTAGTTAGGTAGGAGTTCTGATCCCAAATATGGCAAGTATGTATATGTCTTTCTGTCTGTGTAGGGAGCAACACTTTTTAGGCTAGTTACACACACTACAATTCAAATGCCCCACTTTGGCAAGGCTGCTGATGTAATTCAATGTAAAATACACCTTTGGGAAAATTGTAACACAGTGATCTCTGTGACATGTCCTATAACTGTGTAATGCTGTAGTGTGATAAACTAAACTAGTTAAGTAGGAGTTCTAATCCCAGACATAGCAACTATATGTCTCTGTTTGTGTAGGAAGCAATGCTTTTTAGGCTAGTTACACACACTACAATTCAAATACCCCACTTTGGCAAGTCTGCTGATGTCATTTACTGTGAAATACACCTTTGGGAAAAGTGTAACCCAGTAATCTCTGTGGCATGTCCTATAACTGCATAATGCTGTAGTGTGATAAGCTAGTAAGGTAGGAGCTTTAATCCCAGACGATGACAGCTGTGTTTGTGTGTGTCTGTCTGTGTAGGAAGCAATGCTTTTTAGGCCAGTCACACTCACTACAATACAACTACCCTACTTTAGCAAGGCTGCTGATGTAATTCACTGTGAAATACACCTTTGGGAAAGGTGCAGCCCAGTAGTCTCCATGGCATGTCCTATAACTGCATAATGCTGTCGTGTGATAAACTAGTTAGGTAGGAGTTCTAATCCAAGACATAACAACTGTGTGTGTTTGTGTGTCTTTGTTTGTGTAGGGAGCAATACCTTTTTAGGCTAGCCACACTCACTACAATTCAAATGCCCTACTTTGATAGGCTGCTGATGGCATTCACTGTGAAAGACACCTTTGGGAAAGGTATAGTCCAGTAATCTCTGTGATGCATCTTATAACAGGGTAATGCTGTAGTGTGATATTGTGCTTTGGTAGGGGTTCTAGTCCCACACATGGCAATTAAGTGTGTGTTTCTTTTTCTGTGTAGGGAGCAATGCTTTTTCGGGTAGTCACACATACTACAAATCAAATGCCCTACTTTGGCAAGGCTGCTGATGTCATTCACTGTGAAATACACCTTTGGGAAAGGGGGTAACCCAGTAAATTCTGTGGCATGTACTATAACTGTGTAATGCTGTAGTGTGATAAACTAGTTAGGTATGAGTACTAATCCCAGCCATGACAACTGGTTTGTGTGTCTGTGTAGGAAGCAATGCTTTTTAGGCTAGTCACACTTACTACAATTCAAATGCCCTACTTTGGCAAGGCTGCTGATGTCATTCACTGTGAAATACACCTTTGGGAAAGGTGTAGCCCTGTAATCTCTGTGATGTGTCCTATAACAGTGTAATGTTGTGGTGTGATATTGTACTTTGGTAGGGGTTCTAGTCCCACACATGGCAAGTGTGGATGTTTGTGTGTGTGTTTCTTTGTCTGTGTAGGGAGCAATGCTTTTTTGGGTAGTCACACTCATTATAAATCAAACATTCACTACAAATCAAATGCCCTACTTTGGCAAAGTGGCTGATATCATTCACTGTGAAATACATTGGGGAAGGATTACTCCAATAATCTCTGTGGCACTTCCTATAACTATGTAATGATGTAGTGTAATAAACTAGTTAGGTAGGAGTTCTAATCCCATACATGGCAGCTGTGTGTCTGTGTTCGTCATTCGTATCCTGTGTGGAGGTGGCTATGAGTAACAACTGGACTTATTGTGCAGTAGGTTTTGCAAATTTCTTATATGGTGGCCCTATTATATGTCACAATGTCCACCTTACAAGGATAACAGATGTGAAATAATCGAGAGCCTGGGATGGCAATCCATAACCCTACATGTGACATTAAGGCCTGACGAACAAAGTTAGCAACCCTTGTATTGCACAGAGAACACTCTCAACCCATATCTCATACACAAACACACTTGCCTAGGTAACAACTGCCATGTTGGTAGTACCCTTCACATTGCCCACAGATAGTAACCATGGTGTGATTGCAGTGGATGACAGAGGGCATGACACCCTGTCCATCAGTACAATACGCACACACATGCAGATAGTGTGCCTTCACTATGCTCCCCACTGGACACCTGTAACACCTGTGGTGCCATCAAATGTGACCCACAAAAAACATACCATGCCTTATAGACATGCCCTCTATGGACAGATGCCACTGACATCAGGGAATACCTGTATCATGCTATCAATGCTCCCAGCTCATGAGGCCAGGACAGACACATCTGATTATATCAATCTGTGTACAGACATGGGCCAGACACCCTAGGTAGAGTTTCATGTGTCACTGTACACGCATGTGGGATGTGTGCCCATCCCAGACAGCATCCATGTCATGGACTAAAGAACACATACATGGCAAAAATTGAACAGCAATGGCCACACACAATAGTTACCCAGGTGACTGGATAGTGAATACCCACGTGTGTGGGCCAATCCACACACTACACCCCTGAGCCACACTGCAGACCATTGTCATTTGGCCTGATGCCAAGGTATACCCTTCACATAGCCTTGTATAGCCTTCTGGCACAGTCAACCACTACACACCTGTGAAGCAATGCACGCATGCATGTCAGTCCTGGCACCCTGCATCTGTGTGTTTGGTGTATGATGCTTTTGACCACATTCACACTCACTACAACCCCCATTGGCATACTGAAGCATGTCAGACTCCTTCACATACCCTTTGCCCATATAACCTCCGGATAACCCCTGTGGTGCATGGGATACCTGCACAGTACTGTATTGTGGCAAACTAACTAGTGAGGAAGTGTATTCCTGACCCTGCCAAGTGTGTCAATGTGTGTGAGTTCCTGAGAGAGTGTGGCTGTGTTGATGCTGACACCTGTTCATGTGGGCAGGCATGTGTACTACACCTACCATATTGTTACCATATCACTGTTGCAGATGTCACTCACCATCACATATATGTTTGGAAAGCTCAACATGTAAGCTATGTGGCGCATCCAGTAAATGTATAAACATGTAATAGCACTACATAGTCAATCTGGGGTTTGATACCCTGTACTGGTAGGTGTGTGACACAAACATGCTTAGGTTTTTACTCTCCCACCCCCTCCCTGACTTACTTTGTCTCTGTCTGCCTCTTTCACTCCCTCTCTGGTGGATTTGGAGAACTACACCTGCTTTGCTTAGGCAGCAGCATGTGTTTTGTAAGTGATGCTCATGATCAGTTGATGGCCTCTGCAGGAATTGCAGCCCTCCTCTAACTGATTGCATGTGGAACAGCTGTGGTAACATTCAGTTATGCTTTGTTATGTAACAGATACATCCCATTGTGTCAACTGAGGACTTTACCCCCTAGGGATTGTGTACAGAGTATAGTTAGAGGCTGCTGGACTACACATCTGCATTATTTACTGTTGATTGAATGTTATTCTGTGGTCCAGTCTGTCTTTACTATTGTACTACTTGAAGGCCTAGGCCTGAACAGCAACATATGTAAAGCTTTCCAGACTATTGTATTAATATAACTGTTTCTCAGTTGAATTACTCTGTTTATATGTATGTCAGACTCTAAACAGCTATATGACATGGAATATACAACTGTAATAGTACACAAATAAAGCTTCCCCATGTATGCAAACCTGTGTGTGGTGTTATATCCTTTGACCTCTCTGTGGGTATATGTTGCAGGCAATAATTGCCATTTGTATGGGTGGCTCATACAGTGTCCAGCTGCTAAGGTGGCAACTGTAGGCATAGTGGCTGTTCCATATTGTGTGCACCTTCTACATATGTATATTCCTATATCTTCTCTGTGTGTGTATGTGTAGTTACACACACACACACATATATATATATATATATATATATATATATATATACATATATATATATATATATATATATATATATATATATATATATATATATATATATATGTGTATCAGCATATATGTGTCTTTGTGTCTGTATCTTAGGAATGTTGATTGCTTCCACATTGTACATTCCCTATGTAGCCAGACTGTACTGCATGATATGTTACTGATACCAGCCTGACATCATAAAGGTGGGATGGAGTACTGTTAACATCTTGTGCCCATGTTGTGTCAGGTCCTGGTTATGGAATTTGCCACAGTTGGTATTATATTGCAGGACAGACGTGTTTGGCTGTGGGTGGGAATAGCTATACATACAAGATGTATGTTGTTTGGGCCCCCTCATCCCTATTAACGGTGCATGTGAACATATATGTTTTTGTTATGTTCTCATTTGTATATATATATATATATATATATATATATATACACACATATCTATGGGTATAGTATGGTTGACTGAAAACTCACTTGACTAAAAATGAAATTACTAGGACAACTTCACTGAAAGCTCACTTCACTGAAAACTCATTAATTTAAAACTCATTTCATTGAAAGTTATAAATGGCCTTTTCCCCACTTTAGTGCAACCCTGGAGTTAGTATATAAAGTAAGAGGGGTGTGGGGGGCATTTTAAAGTATACACAGTGATACTTACAAGTACAATAAATAACTGTTTCTGAAAGAGAATATATAACCAAGATATGTGGGAGGATTCACCCCCCCACACTTCCTAGTGTGGGGTGCTGTGCCCTTCACACCCCCACTTACTTTATATACTAACTCCAGGGTCACACTACAGTGGGGGAAAAGGACATTTATAACTTTCAATGAAATGAGTTTCAGTCAAGTGAGTTTTCAGTGAAGTGAGCTTTCAGTGAAGTGGTCCTAGTAATTTCATTTTCAGTCAAGTGAGTTTTCAATCAACCATAGTAGACCTATATATATATATATATATATATATATATATATATATATATATATATATATATATATACACATATATAGATATGTTATATCTATTTAGTTATAAATATATATACACACACACACATACATGTTTAAATACATTTCCTGTACTGTTGAATGAGTGTGCTGGATGATATATTTGTGAAAACATCAGGGTTATGTATATAGATTCATAGGATGGTACTAGGCTATTAGCCCTAGGGCCTATACAAGTCTAGCCATAACAATTCCCTGGCTATTTCTTCCCACAGTATTTACTTCCCTGGACCCCTGTATTGCAAGGCAACAGATGTGATCCCCGGGGTGAATTTCCTATCTCCCATCCAATCATCAAGGTTCCTTTTGAAGAGAGCCAAAGCGGCACTCTGCTTGACATGTATGGGCAGTCTATTCCAGAGTCTGGGGAGACTCTGGGTCAGGAACCTATCCCTCCAGCATGTTTTATTCATTGTGATGACAAGGTTTAGATCCCTGGAGCGTGTGTCTCTGAGGGATTGGGATTTCTTTATGTGTAGCATGTCCAACAGCTCTGGGTTTGACATGGCCTTGTTTGTTAAGCAGAGATCACCTCTGAATAGATGATATGAGACAGAGTATAGGTGGAGTTTTTTTAGATGGTCAGCATACAGCATCTGCTTTAGGCCTGTGATTCTTTTACTGAGGTATTTCTGCGGCCTTTCCAGTTTTTGCAGATGTCTTAAGAGGTACATACCAAATGGGGCATTGTATTCTATAATGGGTCTAATGAGGGATGAATACAGTGGGACAATGACCTCTTTTTTCTGGATGAAAAGCCCTTAGTGATGAGGTGTGCCACATAGAAGGATTTCCTGACTGTTGTGGTGATGTGGTTATCGAAGGTGAGACTACTGTCCACCTGTGTCCCTAAGTCTCTTATCACAGTTTTGGTGTTTCGTGTACTGCCACCTATGTGGTAATTCATGGGTATATGTTTTTTTCCCCAAAGGGGATAACTATACATTTCTTAGCATTGAACTTGAGCCCATGGCTTTGGCACCAAACATCTGTTTCTGTAAGGCCGTTTGGTGGAATATCCACATCATTTGGGTATTCAGTAACGGCTCCCAGTTTGCAGTTATCTGCGAAGTTTGTTAGCCAGAATCCCTTAGTGTTGGCCTGTACTTCAGAGAAGTAGATGCCAAACAAGAACGGTCCCAGGACTGAACCCTGAGGTACTCCACTTGTCACTTGTCTGGAGCTGGATTTGGAGTCAGCTACTTTTTCAGTGTGGCTTCTGTCAGTAAGCCAGTTGGCAACCCATCGAGTGACGTAGGGATTAATGCCCAGCTTAGTATGTTTATCTATGATTCCAGAGTGGGGGATGGTGTTGAAGGCCTTGCGAGGTCCAGATAGGCTGTGTGGACCACCTTACCCTTGTCCACAGCTCTGGTGATTGATTCGAAGAAGTCAATTAGGTTCAGGAGACAAGATCGTCCTTTCATGAACCCAAACTGCATGGGGTTCAGTGTTTGAAGGTTGCCAATGTCTTTCTTTATAAGTTCCATGATAATATGTTCCATGGCCTTGCAGATAAGGCTTGTCAGACTGATGGGGCGGTAGTTCCCGGGAACCAAGGTGGATCCCCCCTTGTGGAGTGGGATAACTGTAGCTGTGCGCCACTCAGTTGGCATGAAGCCTGAGGTGAAGCTATGATTAAACATGACACTTAGGTGAGGTGTCAGTTCATTTTGTAGTTCATGTAGTACACAGGCTGGGATGTCATCTGGTCCCATGGATGCTGTATTATTAGCTTTGGAGAGTGTGTTTTTTACCTGTGTGGCCATTATTACCAGAATTTGGCAATCTTTCAGTATTGAGATGGGCCCTTTAGGCGGTGAGAGGGGTTGAAGTTTGCACTGAATCGATCTGCCAAGATATTGGCAATATCCTTGAGAACAGTATATTTAATGCCATTCTGTTGTAGCTCAGAGCAGATCTGAGCATTGCCATTTAGATTCTTGACATAGCTATAGAATGCCTTGTGGTTGTCTTTGGAATCTTTGGCAATTTTATTTTCGTAACTAGCTTTGGAGGATTTTATGAGGGATCTCAGCTTCTTACTGAGGCTTGTAAGGGAGTTTTTTGTATCCTGAGATTTTCCTATTTTCTGCAACAGTTTCTTCCTTTTGTTGTAAAGTTTGTTTATGGCAAGGGACCACCAGATTGGCTTCCTTTTTTTTGGAGGAGTGCATCTTGGTTCTATTGGGGATGGCATGATTCATGCACTAGTGGATGTGCTCATACAGTGCCTTAGTGTAGGATTCAGCAGTTGAACTTTCAGTTCCCGTCTGCATGGGTGTCGTGAAGTTTGTTACTTCTGACTTGAGTAGCATGAAGTTGGCTTTGGAGAAGATTTTTACGGAGGTTTCCTTTCTGGGGGGTGGGATGTGGATGTCTAGGGTGATTTGCTTATGGTCAAACCTGACCAACGAGGGGGTGACCATAGGTGTGGAGCATCAATTTCCCATGCTGGTAATGACTAGGTCTAGGATATTGGATCCCCTGGTGGGACTAAGGATTAGTTGATCCAGGGTATTGGAATTTATGAATTTCAAGAACCGCTGGGCAAAGGTGTTGGTACACGAGTAGTTTTCCCAGTTAATGGCAGGGTAGTTGAAACCACCCAGTATTAGGGTGATTGGTTGTATCTTAATATTTTCCAGTATGTTTAGAAAGGTGTAGTGAGAATCTTGGGGCATGGTGGGGGATCTGTAGCAAGCTATAATTTGGATTGCAGTCTTACCTAGTGTTAGTTGCACCTGGAGAATTTCAGACGCATTGTGTTGGGCAACTAGGCTGATGTTGTGAATATCCATCCTTGGTGAATATGGACACTCCTCCACCTTTAGTGTTTTGGTCCTGGTTTGGTGGCCAAAATGTGTGGTAAGAGTTGTAGCCTGGTATTGCAGGGGTGCTCTCTGGAGACTTGAACCAGGTCTCAGTTACTGCACAAATATCAATGTTCTCCATTTTTAGGAGTGCCTTGAGAGAGTGCATTTTGAGGTTTAGACTTCTAGCATTGAGTAGCATTACCTTCATTTTTTGCATGCTTGTACCTGTTACGGTGGGGGTTTTGTCCTTTGAAATTTGCCTAAAAAAAGGCACTATAGGGGTGGCAAGAGCCTTAGCCAGTAACCTGAATCCCAGGGGCGACAGGTGCATCGTGGTCTGTCGATCATGTCATCCCAGGCAGACAGATATTGGATCCACTATGAATGACACCAGCAGCTTAGCCAATTGTTGAAGTCAATCATTTTGTCCTTATACTGTGGTATCATTCTGGGCGAAGGCAGGATGCTATTCAGGACTAGGGTCATACTTGCCTGGCATAGTGGTAAATCACTTTGGCTATGGTGTGTAGGGTCCTGGGTTGAAGCCTTGCAGATGCTGCTTATTTTATTGCTGGGCAGAACAAGGGCCATTGGATACAGAGTGGTTAAGGCACTTTTAAGCAGTTGTAAACAGGTTTGCATGGGTTTGTGCGGAGGTAAGCACTGCTAAACTTCTGGTTACAGTTTTTTATACTCAGTTAGCTTCTAAATTGCTTAACATGTGTAGACATTGCTTACCCCTGTGCAAACAAGCTTAAACCCGCTTACTGCTGCTAAAAAGTGCTTACTCCTGATTATCTCCACACTAATTTCTTTAAAAGAAAAGAAAAATGAGTTGATAGGAAAGTGGTGAAAAAGGGGCACAAAGAGGGAAAGACAGTAGGTAAAATAGCTAGGGTTGTGCAGGAGGGTGTAGGGAAGGTCCATAGCTTCCCATCTCTTCTACAGCAACAGCTTTGCATATACACTGAATTTGGAGGTAGATTTGGACACTCAATCTCCTTAGAGAGGGGTGAGGACAACAATAATATGTTGTGATGCCAATTAGGCCAGATTACATGTGTTCAGTGGACACGTGCGAAATGGACAGCTATATTTGGGGTGATTTTTTTTTGGGAACAAATTGCCATTTTGTTTTTTTTTTTCAGGTGAGAGTGGGATGTTGGGGAGGGATAGTAGGTATATTTGGGGCAGTAGGTTGAGTAGGTTAACATACAAGACAAACAAGACACATGCAGAGGCAGTATAAGACACATGGGGTGTAAACACCTTGATGGGGAAGGGTTGTTGAGAAATTTGAAGCCCGTGAGCCCTCTAGTGGAAACAGTGGGACTGAGGTCCCCACCCATGGGCAGTCACCACTGCACCTTTTCAGCCCCAAAGGTGGCTGTGCTGGAGGCTGAGTCGGAGAGCCAGGCCGACCCTGTAGTCACAACACACGGCCCTCGGGCTGGCATAGCAGATATCCAAACTGCTGATTGAGCCCACTACGCACCACTACCTGGACCTGGCAATGGGTGACAGGATCCTGTTCGCGCCCGCTCCCAGGGGGGGCGAGCCCCATGCCCTGAGGCAGTTCCACCTGAAGGTGGTGCAGGACCAATGGATGAGGAGGTCCTGGGTTGGGCCTCAGATGTGCTGGTGGCCAGTGCCACGTGCAGCTGAGGTGAGACAGGTGGGTCCGCTGGGACCCACATTCCCATACATGCTATGGTGTTTATGTTTTATCAACATATATGGGTTAGTAATTGCAACACATTCTGGGATTAGGTTTAACAGCATGCATAGATATTCCCATTAACCCAGACACCAGATATGAAACAGTTGCATAGCAAATGGAACACATGCATATATGGGACCACAGTGGTAATAACAACAGCATGCAGGTACATTAATAGCACCATGCCACCAATGTTGGAGTATTTCAACATAGCACATGCATAGAAACAGATTTAAATAAATATCAAACAATAGGACATATGTCCCAACCTGACAGTGAAGTAATCACGTAACAGTTGAGGTGGGTATTCAGTGTATTGTTGGAGATATGGTGGGGGGGAGAAAGATGTCATATAACAACTAGTATATTCCTGTAGTTCACATTACTTTCCCAGTCAGTGCTGTTATCTTTACCTTGCAAGTATTACTATACTACCGTATTGCCTTAGTTTGGACAGTGATATGGCTGTGGACATCTATATACATGAACTGGTTTTACCTGCAGTATACACCTCTTGCCTGGTATACCTGTGGAGGAATTGTTTGATAACACTAACTAACTGTTTCTACACATACTCGCAGATTCTAGGTTGATGTTATGCACATACCTGTTCATCTCTTTTTGCACAGACTCTGGCCATGTCTTGACCACATGCAGGTGAACTGGGACATATGTAGACTATTGCCCTCTTCAACCTTTATTGACTTACAACACTCTTATACAGGATTTCCTAGACAGTTATATTATGTAGCACAGTGTGGGTGACAGTGATTAGTGATACCTTATTATTCAGAGCAACTGCAACACTCACAATGCCATACAATACCAGAGTAAACAGTACCAGTACAGGGTATCAAGCTTTTATTTCTCAGCACAGTGTTCGTATCTGACGTACCTGTGGGAGCAATGTCTGTTAGCACTACCTGACTGTTGCCACACAAAGTACCAGCTTTACATTAGTATTATGTACTTACGTCTCACTCTCTTACTGTACACACTCTGGTCACAGCTTGACAGCATGGGGGTGTAGATGGACATACTTGGCTTATTACTCTCATAACAGTTTCGGGAGTTGCTAGAGTGACTGGTTTGTTCTTATAAATGTGTGACAATCAGTTGTATTTCTTGTTTGCAGCCTATACGTCTGGGATCATCCCATTCATTTCCCAGAGGATACAGTGACAGGCAGCAGATATGGGCCAATATACTGGACATTTTGGACATATCTGTACAGTTGTGGGGTATAATTCTGGATGCAAACTACTACCACTCCCAGGATTTGAACCATGGCTGTGTGTGCTAATAATACAACAGTCCACGTCTCAGTTGTGTGTGCTATTTGGATTTTGTTGTCTGTTTTTTCACTGTTTTCTGTCTATGTCTCTCCCAGTTGTACTAGCTGACCTCTGGGGATTACACCAGTCATATACAGACACTCCTACACATTTTTAATTTATGTTGCACAGTGTGGGTAACAGTGCTTAATGCAACAGTACTATTAAGTAATTGCAAATGTACATTACCATATGATACCAGAGTAAACACATGCAATCCAGCAGTTAGACCTTCAATTTTCAGGCTATTATGCTTTCATTTACATACAACCTATATGAGACTCTTCCTGCCATATTCTCTGGTATATGCAGTACTTGTCTTATGTAATACAGGCAATTGACTTACTAATACAGTTAGATTTATTTCCGGCCTCGTGTCACAACCTCTCCAAGTGACAGCCATGGACCTCCTTGTTCACAGCCCACTCACTTGCTGCTGTGAAGAACATAAGAGGAATATTTAGCCATACCTATCCATAATATACATGACCTGGCAATTATTAAACAAGTAGTGGAGTGATAATTAAACACTACTGGGACATCCCCTGTCATCCTAGCCTCTTGGATCCACTGATCCAAGAGATCCCCCTTTTGCCACTTCAAGTCAGCATAGTGATGCCTGACCTGCTCACCAGTTCGGGGTATGCCAGTGGCACTGGTGAGATCATGGGTGAGACAATCCCAGGGTCCGCTTTATATTGGGAACCCTGGCACTGGCCCTGCAGCAGTCACTGCTCATGGTCTTTGACAAGGAGTCCTGCCATGACTCTGGACTCCTGGATGCCCCAGTGCTGTGCCTGAAAGCACACTCCCTCTCCCATTCCTGACATGGTGCCTGCAAGGGGAAGCTACAACCAGTTATGAGATGTATTCCCACATGTTGGGTTTAAGTAGGGTAGATTTCCCACACTTTGCCATGACTGGACAGTTTTGAAAACGCTAAGCTACGGGCAAACCTGCTTACCTAAGGTTGTCATTGTTTAAAGGGGTATACCACTGGGCAAATTGAGTTAGTTGGCCTACATATTGCTTACACCTACTAAGCTGGCCTATGCAGTGCTTAGCATTGCTTAATATTTACTTTGCATTATATTTGCTTTTTGGCATTGATTTATTATTCATTACATGTTACATATATGTCTGGTATCCATGCTTCATGTGTACGTACACTGTATGGAGTCCTTGTGTTTAATAGGGGACTTCAACACTCTGTTACAGTTACACCTCACATCTGGGCTTACACTTCAGTACTCCAGTTCACATATTTATGTTATGTAGTAGGTTATAGAACATATGACTGTATACTGATTCCTTTCACATGTTCAGTTTGATTTTACTATAGTGAGGATTTGTTTGGTGATACCTCAATCTTATGCACTACTGTGATGGCTTGGTGGTTAACTACTGTGACTGTAGTGTATAAGGTCCTGGGTTCAGGACCGGAAAGGCTGTTTATTTTGTTGCTGGGCAGAACAGCAGCTGTTGGATACAGAGTGATTAAGGCACTTTTAATCTCTTGTAAGCGGGTTTGCATGGGTTTGCATGAGGGTAAGCAATGCTAACCTCTGGTTAAATATGCTTACAGAAAGTTAGCTTCAAAATTGCTTAACCTGTGTGCGCATTGCTTACCCCCATTCAAACGGGCTTAAACCAGATTACTAGTGCTTACATATGCTTATTCCTGTTTACTACTGCTTAATAGTGCTTACACTTGCTTACTAGTGCTTACTCCTGCTTACCACTGCACTAATTTAGACAGTAATGTCTAATGGTTCTTGGGAAGGTGGCGGATTTGGAAGCTGTAGGAGTTATCATTCATTACAAATTTTACCTTCCATTTGTATCCCTGATTCCTGTATACATATACTGTATGGGGCACATGTGGTTATCTGTGGTCTTTGCAACATTATGACACTGACACCTCACATCGGCATTTAATGCAGTACTCCAGTTCACAAATATATTTATTTATGCATTTATTTATTTATTTATTTACATTTGTTGACCGGGAGAGTCCGACTAGACACAGGTCCATTTTCAGCATAGGCCCGGGAAGAAAAGCTCCACATTAAGTATTATTTGCATTATACAGTTAAAAAACATAGCATTTAAATATAGACATTAGTCCAGCTAAGGACGCAAGACAAGAATAAAACATAGATGTAAAACAGCTGTAGAACATAGTACAATTTTAAAATATGGTGACATATACTATATGTTATTTAGTAGGTTATGCAACTAAAAATATTGGTCATAATGTGATTTGACATGGAAAATGCTGCAGTGGGACTTGAACTGGGAATGACTGCTCGTAAGGTGAATGCACTGCCCACTACACTATTGCTATACTGCTTCATTTACATATATCTTGCTTTTTATCCTCTTCTGCCATTTAAGCTGCATTAACCGTAGCTAAGCAATGGGCAAACCCGTGCACCTATGGTTAAATTTAATCAGTTTCATAAAAAAAAAAAAAGTATCTTTATATTTTTTGTGTTAACTATTGCTCTTGTACATGTGAGGGGATGTTGCTAGGGGAATGCATATACCTATGAGCGGTCTCACTCATTCTTTTAGGGCTTTCTGCTGTTGTTCATTGCAGGAGCATGTATATTCTGAGAAATCTGCTCTCAGACACTCCCCCTGCACTCTTATATGTTCCATGTAAGATTAGGAGCTCAGGCAGAGCGCCTTTATTAATATGCATGGCACGCTACCATTCTGCTCCTAAATGGCCGCTTCAGTGCAGGACTTAGCTAGTCCTGCATGGAAGAATAATAAATCTGGGGAAAAGTTTTTTTTTGTGTTTTTAAGGGATTAGAGTTTGAGGATACTGATTTTTTGGGTTTTGTATTCAGCGGTTGTGCAGCGGTAGCATTGTTGCCTCATAGCAAGAGGTTCTCCCGTTTGATTCTCAGTTGGCGTGTGGGGAGTGCCTTCTGTGTGGAGTCTGCATATCCTCCCCATGGTTGGGTGGGCATTCAAAAGACATGCATAAATGGGCACACCTTCGTTGAAGGTTGAATGTCGAGCTGGCACCTCAGCGTTCCTAAAAATCTACTGCCAATCATTAGCGGACCGGAGTTCCGTTGTGGTGACCCTTAACCGGGAAAAAGCCGAAAGAAAAACAACAACAACATTCAAGGACTCATAGCTGAAGTATTTATTTATTTAATTTATTTTTACATTTGTTAACCGGGTTAGTCTGACTGGGCCCAGAGAGGCCTTTTTCAGCATACACCTGAGGAGAAAAGCTCCAGGAAAGTAATTAAAAAATAAGAAAAAAAAAACTAACATGTAAGATACTTAACAGTATAAAAACAGAGAGAGAAATATACAATATAAATATATACAAGGCAAAAGTACAGTATTTTCAGAATGCAGTAGCAATATGTTTGAAAAATTTGTTTAGCATTAAGTTATTTACAAGGAATTTAGCAAAGCTTAAAATAAAAAAATAAAAAAAAATAAAAAAATCAGAGTACCATCATGACATAGTACAACAAAGATGCATTTAATAGCAAAGGTACGAACTGCAGAGAGAATAATATATGTAGACAGTTTAGGTAGATATCAGGCAGATATGTTAATCGAGAGAAGAAAAAATTCATTAGGTAATTTCCTGACAAATACAGATCCATGCATGATGGAAAATGAATTTTAGTTGCTATTTTAATTCACCACTTTTTGTAGTGGAGCAAAGGGACAATGGAAGTTTGTTCCATGAGTATGCAATTGAATGACTGTAAAGTATTTTTCCAATATTTTTGTTTGGCTTGCTCACCTGCAGAAGGTTTTGTTGTGTGCTTCTGAGGTCAGGGGTGGGTGTGTAGGTTGTAATTATGGACGTAAGGATAGGGCAGGAGTTGGGGCTATGTAAGATGCTGTGTGCAATTTGTAGTTGTGATATTTGAAGCATGTGGGGGAGCTCAGGGCAACTTAAGCTTTTCAGGGATACACAACGATGAGATATGTATCTGTACTGGCTGTGAATCTGGTTATCTTGTTATAGTTGGTTTCTAGTTTGGTTAAGAGATTATTTTAGAGGTTAGTAAGTATGGGAGCAGCATGCAGCAAGGCTGGTAGAATAAATGTTTGAACCAGTATAGGTCTAGATTTGTTAGATATATATTTGTTGTTGCTGTATAGAAGACCTAGTTTTTGATTGGACTTTTTGATACAGTTTAAGATATGTAGGCTGAATTTTAATTGGTTGTGTATAGTACCACCAAGCAATTTAGTGTTTGAGTCAGCGGTGATAATTGTATTATCTAAGGATGAGATGGTGAAGTTGTCTTTAGCTGGATTGAGGTTTTTGGAATTTAAAGTAGAAGCTTGGTCTTTTTGGGGTTGAGAAGCAGCTTGTTTTCAGTTAGCCATTGTTCTAATAGATGCCGAGCTTGTTGAGTGACAGTGTGGAGATTTTGTATATTGTCAGAGGTGTTAATAATTTTGGAATCATCTGCGTACTCAATTAAGGTAGAGTGGGGGCAGGAGACATGGAAGTTGTTTGTAAATATATTAAAATGTAGGGGGCCCAGGATAAAACCCCAGAGAACCCTGGTCTTAACAAGACAGAAAGGGGAGAAGGATGTCTGCCATCTGATGGACTGATAACTGTTTGAGAGGTAGCTGTTAAACCAGAAGGTAGTGGAGGCAGAGCGTTGCAGGTTGGAAAGTTTGTTTAGGAGGATGGGATTGGAAACGGTATCAAATGCTTTGGATAGGTCAAGGAATAGAGCTGATATGAGTTTATTATCATCTCTGGATTGGGCAATGTTGTGTGCGAAAGATAGGAGGGCAGTGGTGGTACTGTGGTACAGAAACTGTGCTGTGTATGTGTAATTAGGTTTGCCTGTAAGAGGTGGTGTAGTAGTTGTCTATGTATACATTTTTCCAGTATCTTGGATAATGGGGACCATATGGCAATAGGCCTGTAATTTGAGGGTTCTGTAGAATTTCCTCCCTTGTGGAGGGGAATTATGAAGAATTTTTTCCAGATATCTGGTACTGTATTTTCTTGGATAGATCTATTGATAAGTACAGATACAGGGTATGCTACGGATTTGGCTGTATGTTTGAGAAATAATGGAGGAAGTTTGTCAGCTGATGGGGAACAGAGTTTGAGTTTGCTAAGAAGTAATCTGATGATGCAAGTTGCTATGGGTGCTAGGAAGAATGAGAGAAGAGATGAGGTGGGAGGTAAAGTCTTAATATTGAGAGTTTCTGGTTTAGCAAGCTTTTCTATTTTTTCGATGAAAAAGTTATTAAGTAGTGTTGCAGTTTCATTAGAAGGTTTGTTAAGGAATGAGTTTGGTGAAGAGGGGTTCCTTGGAGATAGTAACTGAGTGCCAGCATTTCTTTGGGTTGGAATGTGGGTTGCTCAGAGATCTTTGATAACATTTTCTTTGTTTAGTAGGACCTGCTTTTTTGTTTGGTTGCAAAGCTGTTTATATAAGTTCAGGTGGAAAGCTGAGTTGTTATTTTTTTTAAGTATTATTGCAGTTTTCTTTACTAGAATATGTTGGCTGGTGTGAACTGGTGATACACTGCCATGATTTTCCCTTTCTTCCATTGTAGTGTTATTGTAAAGTTGTGATATATAAGTTAAGGGCTTGGGGCAATGCCCTCTACATACAGGGTCAGGAAAGTCTGTCCACCCTGCAAAAATCTTTTTCTTTTCATTTTTTTTTTCCTTTTTTTTTTTATGTAGGGCTAGATGAAATGTGTTTAAATTAGTTAAGTTAGATCTCTTGGGTTTAGATATTGTGCCTTTAGATCTAATGACATACACTCACGTATCTCTATATTTACATTTTTATATCCATCTATCTAAATCTATATATATTTATATCTATCTATCTATCTCTCTCTCTACACACACACACACACACACACACACACACACACACACACACACACGCATACACACACACACACACCCACACACACACACACACACACACACACACACACACACACACACACACTACTCTCCCACACATGTATATGAATGATTCTTTGTTTTGTTAACTAAGCTGTTCAGTGGTGGCATCGAGAGAAAAGCTACATTTACAAATTACATTATATAATATATTAAACAGCATGAAAAATAATTATCAAGCAATATGCCATATAATATTAATGTATGAAAGTGGATGTCATTTGAGTATATCATTCTACATAGATAAGGATTATTTTGGAAATAAAGAACATCTGAAGTTTCATTTTGAATTTTGATTACTATTATTCTTATATAGTCTTTTCCTGTTTTGACCTGATTACAAAACTGGACATCAGTATCTGAACTGTAATTTTTAGATTATTTAAAAGAGGTCACCATTCTGAGGAATGAGCGTAAAATAAAAGAGATTAAAAGTTAACGTATAAACATAACTCAAGCTGGACTCCTAAATCATAGTGATGCCTGCTTAATGGAGTGCGCTTGGTAAATATAGTACATGCCAACTGACCAAGTAGTCTAGGGAGCATAACCATAAAAGCTTTAACAAACAAATGCTGTGACAAGAATAACCCTTGAGCTTGATATTCATATGTATCAGTAAAGATTACACAGAATTTGGTTGCAGTTTTTTTACAATGTCATCAATTTGAGTGCCTTGTTACAAAAAATTAGTGTTAATAATTCTTAGGAAATTGCTACGGTCAACATTTTAATCTGGTCACCACAGCAGGATCTATTAGCTAAGCCAGGAGAGTTGCCCGACTTACTCTTGCTAGCATTAAATTGCAGATGTCATTTGAGTATATCATTCTACATAGTCAAGATTCAAAGTAAGAAATTATAGTCTTAACCTTGTCTGTTCTTGATAATGGGATGGGACATATTCCTACTTAATGATGCAACATCATCTATATGCAGACCTGTTACTAGGTTACAAAAATGTGCAGACAGACTATTTATATAAATACTTAAAAGGAGAGGCCTAACAGCATAGCCTCATCATTGCCAAACTGTCAATTAATTGAATTTATTCTGACATTCATTTTACCTTACATTTCTTGTGTAGCCATCCTAATTCTAAAATGTACATAACTGACTGTCTTAGCAAATCAAGAAAAAAAGCAGATATTACCTCCCCCTTATTAAGTCCTTCAAGAATTAAGATATAGGTGGCAGGGTCATGTTAGCAAAAAAAGGCCTTCCTGAATCTTTTTGGAGAGTACATTACTGTGTCAGTTGCAGATGTTCTACACATGCCAATATTTTTGCCAAAGAATGCATTATAGCTTTAAACCTACAGCTGTTGATTTTGACAGACATCTCAAACATTTGAAAAAGAACCAGACAGGCTCCCCTCTACAATGAATACACAGAACATTCCTTGATAGTCCTACTGATCTGGTAATAAAGATGGATAACTACTAAGAAGATTGAATACTTGATAAATTTTGGTGGGATGAGATTGAAACCTTCAGATTATTTTGATGTCAGATAGGATTTACTGATAATAGTACAGACTTACCTCCTGCAGACACAAACTAAGTGCTGGTGTACTACATGCATGTGTATTCATCCACTGAGTTAGCAGTGAACTCTGTGTTATAGAGGGGGAGATCCTGAGTATGACCCAGAGGACCTCAGAACAATTAGATGTTCCATCACTGAAGGAGCTGGCTAGAATAGGAGAAGAAAGGATACACACTGATCCCACTCATTTCTGTCAGGGTGGGAGAGGGAATACATGCTTGAGAATACATATTCTCTACAAATTATTCTATGGAGACTGGAGAACCAATGGAGTAATTTGCCTCATGAGGGGTAGGACATGTGAAGACTTGCATCACTCAGTCAAAGAAGCACTTAAAATAACCACTAAAACTAAAAATAACTGCAAATCATTCTTTAACTATGCCATAAAGTTCAGAACTAACATTCAACAATGTTCAGACCTAGTCCACAACACAAATACACTCTCTGACCCAAAGGAAATAACTAATATTGAAGTTAAGCAATGTCAGTGGTACAACATGTAACACACTTGCCCCTGGTGCAGAAAGTGGTTGGTTCTTTTCCAACACTGGAAGATATATTGCTTAACACTGCATTGCAGCATCAGGGGACTGTTATACTTCTGAGTGTGTTGTTCATTGGGTGAGATTCTAAACTTAGAATCCACCTGCCCAAGTTGGTGGCAGCTGAAGTGCATTTAAAAGATTATTCAATGGCACCTAGGAAAAAAGATAAGGGGTCCTTTATTTATAACTTATTTACTAAACACTTTATTTACAAATTTATATTTTTTACGTATTTATGAACTGTACATATTTACAACTGTAAAGCAAAAAAAATATATATGGTAGCAGGATAAAGGTTGGTAAAACAAAAATAAGAATAAAATAAATGAAGAAATACCAAACCAACAGGCTAAAATCCAGGAACTTTAATAGATGTATCCAAAAGAGTGGTAAGCGCTTTCACAGTGACCACACTGCTTCATCAGACAACATTAACTAAGAAATACAAGTCTTTTATACAAAGTGTGACCAATAAAAAGCCCTTAATTATGATGTCATCAAAAAGTTACAAATTATTTAAAAGAACACATACTGCAAAAAAGCACATTCATATATCATGAATAAAAATAGCTATAAAAATGTATGCAAGCATATTACACTTATAGAAATATATATGAAAATAAAACTTATTATTTATTTCTAAGTCTACATCCTTTCAGGAAGGGTTTCAGTGAAAAAAAAAAAAAAACATTTAGACCAGGTGTTTTTTTCTGCATTCAACAATAAAATCCACTTCTGTTCTATAGTTTCAGTGTGGTTTTTAAAATCACCTCCTCCTAAATTAGTGTCTAAAACTTGCAATACAAAGAAGCTAAATGATTGTGTGATACCATGGCTCATAATATGTGCTGCTAAGGCATTACTATATTTTTTATTCTTTATGTCTCTCTGATGTTCAAGGATCCTATTCTCAAAGTGTCTATTTGTCTTGCCAACATAAAATGCATGACACAGTTGACAGAAAGAAAAATATACAAGGTTACACATTTGCAGTCAGCATAAAAATCGACATTAATTGTGAATCTTAAAACTGGGTGTGTGTATGACAGACAGGCTGAACAACTTCTGCAAGGAAATGTACCAATCCTGTCAGATAATGGGTTCCCTTTCTCTAGCATATTGGACTTATAGCAAAGATGTTGCTTGAGGGACTTGTTGTTTCTGAAAGAAAATGTGGAGTACTTCCTATCTTGTCTTTTAACTCAGGTACACTGTTCAGTATCTTCCAGTTATTCTTTATGTTGTTGTGTCTTTCGGCTTTTCCTGGTTAGGGGTCACCACAGCAGAACTCCAGTCCACTAATGATTGGCAGTAGATTTTTTACATGCCGAGTTGCCAGCTCTGATGCACAACCTTCAACGAAGGTACTTCCATTCACGCATGTCTCTACACAGAAGACGCTCTAGCTGAGAATCGAACAGGACAGCATCGTACTGTGAGGCGACAATGCTACCGCAGCACCACCACCGCAGTAGGTATCTTCCAGTTATTCTTTATAATGTCACAATATTGACTTATATCACTAGAATATTGTAGAGGCACTCTAAAAATATTACTAGTAGAGTTCTGTTGCCATCCTACTGCATGTGTGCTTGTAGTTGATTTAAAATGCAGCCTGCATCTATTTAATCTCTGCTTCTAAGCTTCAGAGATGCAGGTGTCTATTTCTATTTCTTGATAGCCCCTTTCTAAAAAGTAATTTTTCAAAGATTCAAGAGCTTTGCATGCAACTGTATCATCATTATGAAGCCTAAGTATTCTATATACCTGTCCTTTAAGCATATTTCTCATTATATGCCTTGGATGCATACTATTATTGTGTAAAAGTGCATTCCTGCGTGTAGGTTTTCAATATAAGCTGGTATGGACAGAATCAAAGTCTGCTTTGTCTATTTTGACATCTAGAAATTCTAAACGTTCAAAAGAGTTTACACATGTAAATTTCAGAAAGGAGGTGGTACTATGCATATACCTCATGAAATTGTTCAAATCATCAACTGTGCCACTCCATAACATAAAAATATCATCAACAAAATGGACATACCAAAGAAGGTGCTCTGCAAATACATTACTACTTGACAATAAATTATGTTGCTCCCATTGCACCAAAACTAGGTTAGCATAGCTATTGGCACATGCAGTGCCCATGGCCACACCAACCTTTTACAGAAAAAATTCCTGTTCAAATAGAACAATATTATTCTCTAACACAATCTCTAATAGGGAACATATAAGTTTTATGTTATCATCAGAAAAGTCTTCCTTACAATGTAAGAATTCCCTTATATTATTTATGCCCCAATCATTGGAGATGACCGTAAATAATGACTCTATGTCAAGTGCAACAAACATATAGTTAACATTGATCACTGAGATTCTATCATACAACCTCACAAGGAAAGTTTTCGTATCCTTCAAAACACTGTCACACAATTCTAATAGAGGGTGTAATGTCTTCTCTATAGAAATAGACAATGGTTCAGTGCACCATCCAGCTCCTGATACTATTGGCCTCATAGGTGGAATAATACCATTTCTGTGAATTTTGGGGAGGCCATAAACTGGGGGGGGGGGTTAAAGGATGATCAACATTCAAGAACTTGAAAAGGACTTCATTAATCAAACCAGTCATCAGTAAATCGAATATCATAAAATAAACCTTCTCGGTTATCCCATGTACTACATGCCTAGGAATACATTTATAAGTATTGGTATCATATAGAAGTACTTTCATTTGATTCAGGTACATTTCTCTAGCCAAAACCACAATGCCACCACCTTTGTCGGCTGGTCTAATTTCCAAGGCACGTGTTCTTAATTTCTTGTAAGGCTATATAGTCTTCTGAAGACATATTAGAAAAGTTAGCCCTAGTGCCATGTTGAAACAAGTCCCAAAACTCAGTTTCACACATATCAATAAACGTTTGTATAGTAGGGTGAGGTAGAGATATAAAAATGCTAGGTTTCTTAAAAGATTCAAAAATGTCATTGTTACCATCAGAGTATAAAGTTTTTAAAGTTAAAGACCTACCTAGTAACCTTAAGTCTTTTAACAGTTCAGCTTGGTCTGCACGTTTGGATGGTACAAACGAGAGACCCTTATTTAACAGTTCAACCTGTACTTGTGTAAGTTCTAATGAAGAGATGTTATGCACCAAACCGGCATTTAAAATCTCCTTTTCTTCACTACTTGTTGTGTCCTTTCGATGCTCTGCTGTCACTGTACCCTCCCTTTCTGGCCCATACTCCTCGACCTGTTCCTGATGGGTAGAGGGTTTGATAAGGAAAAAGCTGTTGGCATCGTGTTGCCTAAAAAATCTCTTTTCTGTTTTGTGCCGTTCACTTCTTCTTGATATGGTGGAACAAGAAAGCGTGTTTCCATTTGAACAGTATTACTTATAGAATCACTAGATGCATTCAATATTGTATTTTATACCATGACCCCCCCATTAATATTCCAAAACGTGCACACTGATTGGCCAGCGTGCACGTTGTAAATCGACTTATACTAATGGAAAAAGGTCTGGCCGCCCAGACTTTTTCCATTAGTATAAGTCTTTTTTTAAAACACTGTCTTGCTATGTTAAAAGAGTTTAACATAGTGACACAGGTTTAAAAAAAGCAATGGAGATCTCCATTGCTTTTTTTAAAGCTGTCTCGCTATGTTAAACTCCTTTAACATAGTGACACAGTGTGTAAAAAGCAACGGAGATCTTGCTTTCTCCGTTGCTTTTTTTTTAAACCTGTCTCGCTATGTTAAATGGGTTTAACATAGCGAGACAGTTTAATAAACGGAGATCTCCGTTGCTTATTTTAAAGCTGTCTCGCTATGTTAAACCCATTTAACATAGCGAGACAGGTTTAAAAAAAAAAAGCAACGGAGAACGCAAACAGTAAAAAAGCAACGGAGATCTTGCTTTCTCCATTGCTTTTGGCCACAGCTCTGATGTACTGCATAGGCATGCGCAGTACATCAGAACTGCCGCGGATGCCAGACAGCTGCGGAAGGGCAGCAAGGAGGCATTATACAATGCCATTATTTAAGAAAAGTAATTGTTTCTTTTCTTAAATAATGTCATAGTATAATAGCAATAACCCACTTCTGGGTGTGGGTAATGCAGGATTTACCAACGGTTGTCTTTGTTTGGTCCCTCGGGCTTCGCCCTCGGGACCAAACCACGCCAACCGTGGGTAAATCCCGCATTACCCACACCCAGGCGTGGGTTATTGCTATAATCCTGCTGTAGGATGCTGGAAAAAGTTTTTATGCTCTGTTTAAAAGCAGAAACATTGTTCCATTCCTGTAATGCATCCGCAGGGGTGTTTACTTGTTCCTAGGAAGTGGAAGTAGCTACATTAGCCAGGTCATCATATATTGGCTCCCGGGATATCTGAGTGGCAGAAGTAGCCAGGAAAAGACCGCATTATTTTGAAAATCACAAACATCTCTCTGAATTTTCTGAATTTTTGCAGATTGAAGATGTTTTTCTTATAAAACAATGTTGTCATGCAGTTTATCTAGTCTGTCAGCTATAATATTTAGGGAGAACTTACTGGTGATATGCTTCTCCATTTCTAAAATGTCAGCAGACAGATCTTTCTCCATTGGTAGAAAAAAATCTAGTAAAAGTTTGATGTACTCAGTACTAAACTTTAGATTTAACTGCTGCCATCTTCTAAGGAGCTCTGGATAAGTATCCCCATAGCTGGACATGTTAAGAACGCGAAGACCTCTAGGAATGACCTGGTGTTTCAAAGAAGCCTCCAGGTGCAGTCGTTGCCACTGTAGGCATTTGTATTTATATAATTTGTTTTCCAGGTCTCTAATTTTTTGTAAACTCCAGAGTCTGTCATTCAGGTAGTGTTAACAAAACATTCCCTCCACAGGCCTGTCAGATAAGAAAACTCTGCCTGGAAATAAGGATTCAAATCCTACACTGGTACTGTTTATTCTGGCATTGTATGGCATTGTTAGTGTTGTAGTTTCTCTGAATAATAATGTATTAGTCTTAAATGTCACCCACACTGTGCTACATAATAAAAATGTCCAGGAATGCCTGTATAAGACTATTGTAATTACAAGGTCAGATTGTAAAACCATGAGAAACTTATAGACAGAAAACAATGAAGAAATACACAGCCACATATAACAGCACACTCAACTGTGACATACACTATTTTATTTTTAGCAGACACAGCCATGGTTCGAAGCCTGGGAGGGTAGTAAGCTGTATGCATAAACATACCCCTCAACTGTACAGATTTGTTCAGAATGTCCAGATAATTGGCCCATATCTGCTGCCTGTTACTCTGTCCCCCTGGCAAATCAGTGTGATGATCTCTGAATTTTAAGCAGCTTTTAATGACATATAACTGATTGTCAGACCTGTAAATATTCAGAAAATGTATATGAAAACAAACTTGTCATTGCAGCAACTCACCAAAAGTTTATGAGATCAATTGCTAAAATATGTCCCATTTCCACATGCATGTTGTCAAGCCTTGACCAGAGTGTGTGCAATAAGAGATTGAGAGGTATGTGCATAACATCAACTTGGAATCTGGGAATATGTGTAGAAACAGTCAGGTAGTGTTAAACAATACCTCCACAGGTATACCAGGTAAGAGGTATAGATTGTAGGTAAAACACAGTTCATGTATATACTTGTCTACAAATATACCACTGTCCAAACTAAGGCCTATGGTAGTGTAATAATACCTGTAAGGTACAGATTACAGCAGTGACTAAGAAAGTTGTGAGAACTACAGGGATATATAAGTTGTTAATTGACATCCCTCTCTCCCCCACCATATCTGCAACAATAATATAAATACACAACTCAATGGGTATGTGTATAATTAAATATACTCTTGGGACATATGTCCTATTGTTTGATAAATATTGAAATATGTTTCTATACATGTTCCATGTTGAAATACTCCCACATTGGTGGCCTGTTGCCATCAATGTAACATGCATGCTGTTCTAATGGCCACTGTGGTTCCATATATGCATGTGTTCTGTTTGCTATGCAACTGTTCTAAATCTGGTGTTTTGGGTTAATGGGAATATCTATGCATGCTGTTATACCTAATCCTGGAATGTGTTGACTATTACTAACCCACAAATGTTTTAAAATTGCAACACCATAGCACGTTTGGGAAGGCCGAACCCAGTGGACCCACCTCTCCCACCTCACCTGGCCATGGCACTGGGCACCAGCACATCTGGGGCCCACCCCAGGATCTCGTCAGCCACTGGTCCTGCACCACCTTCAGGTGGGACCACCTCAGGGGATAGGGTTTGCCCCCTGGGAGCGGGCACGGACAGGAAACTGTCACCCATCATCAGGTCTGGGGTCTGGTGTGTAGTGAGCTCTGCAGGGAGTTTGGAGATCTGTTATGCCAGCTTGAGGGCTGCATGGTGCATTTAGAGGGTCAGCCTGCCCCTTCTACCCAGCCCCCCATGCAGTCACCTTCAGGGCCATGAAGGTGCAGTGGTGACTGCCCATGGGTGGGGACCTCAGTCCCACTGTTTCCATTTAGGTCCTCATGAGCTTCCAACTTCCAAACATCCCTCCCTGTCCAAGGTGTTTACCCCCCACATGTGTCATATACCGCCCCTGTATGCTGTCTTGTCTGTCTTGTTTGTCATCCTAGCCAACTTATCTCACCAAATGTACCTACTATCCTTCCTCAACATCCCACTCTCACCTTAAAAAAAAGGGCAATCTGTTCCCAAAATTTCGCCCCATACATAGCTGCCCATTTCGCACACGTGTCCACTGGACACATGTAATCTGGTGTAATTGGCTTCACAACATATTATTGTTGTCATCACCCCTCTCACAGGGGTTTGAGTGTCCAAATCCACCACCAAATTTAATGTATATGCACAGCTGTTGCTGTAGAAGAAATGGGCAGCTATGGACCTTCCCTACATCTGTCCTGCACATCCCTAGCTATTTCCCTATTATGTTTCCCTCTTTGTGCACCCTTTTTCACCACTTTCCAATTACCCCTTTTTCTTTTCTTTTAAAGAAATTAGCACGGGGGTAAGTAGAAGTAAGCACTTTTAAGCAGTAGTAAGTGGGTTTAAGCCTGTTTGCACAGGGGTAAGCAATGCACACACAGAATAAACAATTTTGAAGCTAACTCACTGTAAGCATAAATAATTGGAAGTTATCATTGCTAACTGTCGAGCAAACCCCCGCAAACCCGCTTACAACTGCTTAAAAGTGCCTTAGTCACTCTGTATCCAACAGCTCTTGTTCTGCCCAGCAACAAAATAATCAGCCTTTACAAGTTTCAAATTGAGCTGTAATTAACGTTGCAGAATTGTCAAACATATCATGCAGCACAGTCATTCAACATTATGGAAATTTTTTTTATATATGTAGATGTATGTATATATATATATATATATATATATATATATATTTTTTTTTTTTTGTTTTGTTTTTTGTGTCTTTCGGCTTTTCTCATTTAGGGGTCGCCACAGCGGAACTCCGGTCCGCTAATGATTGGTAGTTGATTTTTACATGCCAAGTTACCAGCCCTGATGCACAACCTTCAACGAAGGTACGCTCATTCACGCATGTCTCCCCGCAGAAGACACTCTAGCTGAGAATCGAACCGGACAGCATCTTACTGTGAGGCGCCAATGCTACTGCAGCACCATGTATATATATATATATATATATATATATATATATATATATATATATATATATATATATATATATATATATATATATATATATATATATATATAAAATATATATATATATATATATATATATATATATATATATATATATATATATATATATGTATATATATACAGACATATATATCTGTATATGTAGACATATCTATATATATATATATATATATATATATATATTCATATATATATATATATATATATATATATAACTAATATTACATCAATTATATACACATATATATATATATATATATATATATATATATATATATATATATATATATAGATATATGTATATAAATGTGTAGTGCAATCACACATCCGAACCACATCCTTAACCTCTCACTACAAAAGATATTAGTACCTAAAGATATGTAGAAGAAGCATAGATGTAGAGGGTGCACAGTATATCCAACAGCCATAAGTCCTGTATTTGCCACCTGTTAAAATGTCCAGTGTGTCGCTCATTCCCACAAATGATAATATTTGCATGAAACATATACCCACACACAGGACATGACACCACATACAAGTATGCATACACAGAAAAAAATTATTTTTGTACTATTGAATTGTTTATGCCATTTGTTACAGCATATAGGTGTTTGGAATACATAATCACTGATTAATGCAAGTCTCACACAAAACAGTTGATTCATGTAATGTGAAAAATATAGCATACTATGCTGTCCAGGCTAAGGCTTTCAAGTAGTACAACAGTAAAAAAGCACTTGCCTTGAAGATAAGAAACAATCAGCACTTAATTACAGATGTAGTTCAGCAGCCTCCAATTACACTCTGTACTCAACCCCTTAGGGGAAACGTAGTAGTTGTGAAAATGTCAATATATCTGTTACATAACAATGCTTAACTTAAAAAGTCACTATCACACTGACAAACAGAACTGTGTGTACCACTGTAATCTGTAGGCCACCACTGTTCCCATGGAGAAAAGTATGGAAATGTACAGCCATATACCTCAATGTGTCTTAACACAGATGCCCCTCACATGTTGTAACAGCCTAGGTTAAAAGCATTGAATACCCTTCCCCATGCAAAGTTGTACAAGGGCAAATAACACTGTGTACCACACACTGACCTCTGAAATTGACAAGTTCACACATGTTTTGTCCAGCTGTTGCCCTTATATATATGGACCCTACCCCACAATTAGTGTGGGAGTCCACAACATGACAGGAATGATAGCAGGAATGGTAGCAGTAAATAATGATAGGCCATTACCCACCAACCTCTTACTGCATTACATCAGGACAAAGCCTGGCATATATGTGGAGGACAGAGGCCGGAACACAGGGCCATATTTCCAGTATTGCTGTTACACACTGTGGAAGTTGCTGGTGTTACATTATTGGTTGCAACATACCTCTACTCAGGAATATGAAGTCAGAAACACAACAGAATGTTGCTATGTACTGATAGCAATCAACGGAGTTATGCCACTGATCTGTCAGACACATGACCTGTTTGATGAGCAGAGAAAACATAACAGCTAACCCTCTGGCCATCATGTGGATAGGCCCACAGCTGAGAGCTATGCAGACAGATTGAATGCAATGCAAAACTAACATGTACACACAAACCCTGTAAAACCAGCAGTATGCAATGCAGACAACCACACTCTGTCTGTAGCTCTTGAACCTTATACAAACTTTTATGTGTCCTGTGTCTGCAAGTTCTGTTGTGGAAGATATTGCCCCCTGCTGTCTGTAACAATGCTGCCTACACACAGGAAGGATGTCTTCCATATAGGAAAGGTAAAGGGATATCCCCCGCAATTTTGCAGTAATTTATAATAGTGGGTTGCTATGATATTGGCTATTGGAAGTACTACACAGCTGACTGCATGTAATTAGGAAGTGGGTAACACCAACTGATGCAGAGGCCATCACCTGCTCCTGAGCAACTTCTGCAAAAGGCATGCTGCAACCTATCCAAAGTAGCTTGATCCCTGTAGTGGAGAGAGAGAGAGAGAGACAGAGAGACAGAGAGACAGAGAGAGACTGAGAGAGAGAGGGAGAGTGAGATCCCCCCAAAACAAAGCAGAACTAAACGTTAAAAACAAAAGTTATATAAACAGGAAAACAGCAATCAAGCCAGACATCCTTGAGCTGCAACACAGAAAAGAGCATACTACAACAGGTAGGTGAACCATGACACCATTGTATGTGAATATAGTATTTGGTCTGTAATAATGGGACAGATGATTTTATAGGCTTGATATGTCCCATCAAGACTTGCTATAATGATGTCCTGCTGAACAACTGCTATGGACATAGCATCTGGCCCTGTGGGCAGTGGGCCATACCTGTCAACTGTGTGGATCTGCACAGAATGACAACATGTGACCCATCATAATGTCTGTGTTGTTCCTCCAAACATGTATATGAGTCTAGCAAATAGCTGAAGGTGGGAGAAATTAAGTCATTATACACACATGTCAGACCCCACCACCTGCAGAACAGTCATGCCAATGTGAAATATATCATGCACAAACGTCATAGATGTGTAACAAGCCTATCTACAATCTGTTCCTATATATTCCTCCTAATTTGAGGCTGTGTCCACATGCGATGCTCTGTGTTGTAGCAAGGCAGAACAGTGCAGCAGTTAAGGAAGGAGTGTCAGAGTGTAGATAGATTCATATCACTTCACTGAATGATCATTTCACTGGCACCAGTTCCATTGACACCAAATCACCAATAGTTCATGTCATTTCATTGAAAGTTCATTTCATCCAAAGCCCATTTCACTTACAAGTAGTGGTCTTAGGCACGTCAAAGGTATATTTCCTGTTCCCCACTGTAGTGTGATATTGGTGTTAGTAGATATAGTTAGGGGGGTTGTGGGGACACCCCCCACATTGGGGGGTGTGGGGGTATAGACCCCCACATAAGCTGATTTTCTGTTGTCTTGTGTTGTTTTACATTATATAGTAAAACCCAACTTGGTGTTGGGCTATGCCCCCCCACACCACCCCTAACTATATATACTAACACCAGGATTGCAATACAGTGGGGAAAAGGACATATACCTTTGACTTACCTTACAGTACTACTTGTCAGTGAAATGATTATTAGGTGCAATGACTAGTAGGTGACATTAACCTTAGGTGAGTTTGTCTCAGTGAAATGGGTGTCAGTGAAATGGTCTTTCACTGAAGTGATACGAATCTGTATATATATATATATATATATATATATATATATATATATATATATATATATATTAAAAATGTCCCTACTCTTGAATGACTGTGCTGTATGATATGTTTGGTACCACCTCACAAATACTTGCAGCCCAGATGGCTTACTGGTAAATATATGTGGCTATGGTGTGCAGGGTCCTAGGTTACACACTTGCAAGGACTGATAATGTATGTGCTGGCCAGAACAAGGGCTGTTAGATACATAGTGATTAAGGTACCCGTAAGCACATGTTAGTGGGTGCAAAATGGACAGTCATGTATGGTGTGACATTTGTGTTGGTAAAACATTGCCCTGTGTGTGTTAAGGTGAGAGTGGAATGTTAGGAAAGGATAGTAGGTATATATGGGGAGGTAGGGTGGTTTGGAAAACAGACATGATGGACAAAACAGCATACAGGGCTGGTGTATGACATGTGGTGGGTAAACACCTTGGACAGGGAGGGTTTTTTTGAAATAAGAAGCCCTATACAGGCCAAATGGAAATAGTGGGGCTGAGCTCCCCACACATAAAGAGTCACCCCTGCACTTTCACAGCCCTGAAGGTGGCTATGCTGGGGGCTGCACAGTATGGGCAGGCTGAACCTCCACATGTGACATGAGAACATTATGGTTGTGTTGCTGATGACACAATTCTCTGCAGAGCTCCCTATGCACCAGACCCTGGACCTGATGTTAGGTTACAGGATTCTGTCTGTATGTACTCCCAGGGGGGAACAGGCCCATCCCCTGAGGTGGGTCCACATGAAGGTAGTGCAGGACCAGCAGATGAAGAGGTCCTGTGTCGGGTCCCAGATGTGATGCAGCCTACAGTCATGGCCAGATGAGCTGGAAGAGGTGGGTCTGCTGGGAACAGCCTAAACAAATGAGATATTGAGTTGCAGTGTTACAACATATGTTGTCAGTAATAGTGAACATAATCCAGGATTAGCTATAAAAGCATGCATGCATAGTCTAAGTAACCCAAAACATCAGATTTGGAATGGTTGCATAGCAAACAGAACACATGCATATATGGAACCACAGTGACCATTACAATGGCATGCAGGTGACATTGTTAGCAACAGGCCACCAATGATACTGTTTAAACATGGAACATGAATAACAACAAAGTTCAGTATGTGGTGCACAATAGGATATATGTCCCAACAGAAGGTTTGGTGTAAACATACCGAGTGATGTGTGTGTTCAGATTAGGTATGCATATATGACGGGGGTGAGGGAGATGTTACTATCAAGTACGATAACCTTGCAGTATGATGTCCTCAGACCGTGTCACCTGTTTATGTCTTGCTGGTACCATGTCCAGGGAAAGGTTGCCTGCATATACTGCAGATGAAACAGACATCATTGTGCAGTACCTTGTGCAGCATCACAGAATCCTGTTTTCACGGACATCACATGATATGCAGGAGAGGACTGCCCTGTGGAATGAGCTTGTCTGCAGGGTAAGCGATGTCGGCCTGCATAACTGAAGTTATGAGCAGTTAAGACATCATTGTACTGACCATATCTGCCACACCCATCAATGTGCTGCTGCTGTGAGAAGGGACAAGCAAGCCACAGGTGGGGGTCATACCATCCATCCCCCACTGACTCGTGTGGAGGAGCTCCTTGCCAGCCTTGGGGTACCCACATGCCAGCAAATTCCAGCAGCTGAAGAAAGTATTGTGGAGGTGGATGCCACCCACACAATGGAGCAGGAGCATCCAAGTAAGGCCCCAGGGCACATTAGCAAACCAATGCTGCTTATCTATCCTCATCTGTAAAGTATATATATATATGCATATGTCAGATAATATAGTCTGTTGCTGCAGTGTATTAAGGAGCAGATGTGCATAATCTCTAGTATTGTGGGTTTGTATAGATGATGTTCTAAAATCCTGCTCCCACCCTGTACCAATGGCAGAGGTGTGGCTACTGACATTTCATTTCTCACACAACTATGTAGCTTCCCCTGGTATACAACTAGGGCAGCAGCTTGTCGCTGGTGAGTATGGAGTTTTTTCTATTTCACGTTTGCCAATACACTGGCCATGTTATGGCCATGCTATGTGCCATGCACACATGAAACACACCTTCCCATAATGCATGCTGTACATGTTCACTTATTGTTGCTGTTAATGGCAATGCTTCACACTGGTCACCTTGGTGCCATATCTGAAGGGTATGGATGTGTCTTGCAGTATACCACACAACCTGTCAGTGCAAGATATGTGGACAGAGAGGAACATAAAGGTGGGAGGATTGGCCTACAGTACAGGCATGCTTGACTCAGTACCCTTCTACAGTGTGTAAAACACTGTATATACCACTATCACAATGGCAACTATTCCAGATCTACACACTGGCAAATAACAGTACCACATTACACACTGTTTACAACCTGTAATGTGATCCTAAAATGCATGTGCAATATGGAACCCTATGTTAGGACAAAAATTATGGTGAATACATACCTTAACAAACACTGGAGGCATATGTGTGCACATACTCCAAATAACATATTGTGGAAACAGCTTGTGAGGTACTGATAGCATTCACTCTTCTGGAATACGCACCTTCCATCTCATACAGGGCCTAAATGTCACACCAAGTAATGTTCTACTGTCCAAGACATCTGTCCATGACATCTGCCCACTCACCTGCAACAGAGGCAGCCCTGGCTTGCACACCTATTACAAACCATGGAATACATCCCATATCTGAAAGGTAGCACTCAGGAGTGAGAAACGTAGCCTTACATAAATACTACATATACCATGGAAAACAGTGCAGACAGTCATGTATGTGTGTATCACCTATGGGACAACATCCATGTCAGAAATAAACAGATGCCCATGCAAGACAGATGACAGCTGATGCAAACCAGTCACAGAGGCTGCCCAGACACATGCAGCAACACTGGGGACTTGCAGGAATGTCTAGCAGGTACAGCCTGCACAGTACCTGTGTCGAAAATTACCTGGACTCTGCATAATTGTGGCCTATGGGTTAGGGTACTCAAATCGAATAGTTGTTCCACAGGGGACATCATCCAGGGCTCTCTCCAGGTACCATATGCATAACATCAAGTCTCCCACAGGCATGTGTTGCAATGTGTTATGATGTTCGAGACCTAGGCTGAAACCTACAGACATTATTAATAAAGATACATGAGCTGCACAAGCATCACCTTAGTCCACCTCATGCTTACCATCCCCATCTGTACCCTGATGGTGCCAGTGTACACCTGTAGGTTTGCTGTTAATTAGCAGAAACTATGGTGGTAGACATGTTGTTCTGCATGTGGGACACCTCCAAGTCACACTCATGTGTGGCCCATAGCTGTCATGCATCTGCAAAATGGCTAGGGATGGTGTGGTGTGTCACCCTGAAACACAGCAGTGAACCAAAACATATGTCCAAAGGTCACATAGAATGGCTGTATCTGAACACAGTCAAGGTCATGCATTGTGCAAGACATAACTGTGACTCAACAGCAATAGTGTAGGGACTGTGTGACCTCCAAGGGCCGTGCACATGAGCTATTGCAATCTGGCAGTTTGGGGAACATTTGTAGGGAGGGGTGGCCACATAATGGCAAGTGAGGATGAGCCATGATAGTATACACCTTCCATGAAAAGTTACTGCTGCTGTTCACGTACAGGTGCTGCAACAAAATATTGCATTAACGGTGTGCACACTTATGCAACCCACATATTGTATGCATCACTATCAACATCTGCACAACTAACACATTTGTTTGATACTGCATGTGATTGCACAGGTCATATGTCACATATCAGGTATGTGTAATGTTAACATATGCAGTATTGTGGCCCCATGGCATACCAGGGAAGATGGTGGCATGTCAATAAGGGTGTGTACACTCCTCATAGCCACAGTAAGCTTGGGAGGTTGTCAGTATAATTGGATTTCATTGCTGAGACATGCATTGCTGATGATGAGATCTGCAAATCAAACATCAGACACTACCTATTGCCATCTGTCCTCATATCAGCCCAGGTATATTTCTATCAAACACATAGGGACTGTGGCAACAGAACAAACATAATCGCCAAACATATACACAGTCAGCAATGGTGTGTACACTTGTGAGGTATGGTGTACAGTACATGGCAGGGTGCTGAACAGGTGCACATCAATACTGTGTACATGGGTGCAGTGTACAATTCATGCATCACAGAGATGTATAATGTCAGTAACAGGGATTGAGATAGCTGCACTGCATGCTGATTGCTATATGTCATGCATGCTGACATGTGGGTAATCAGAGGTGTCTATAATATCTATATGCCACCTCACCTGTAAGTGTGTGTGTGTGTGTGTGTGGTGTGTGTGGTATGTGTGTGTGTGTGTGTGTGTGTGTGTGTGTGTGTGTGTGTGTGTGTGTGTGTGTGTGTGTGTGTGTGTGTGTGGGTGTGAGTGTAGAGGTAAACAATGACATACAGGTCTGAAAGAAAGGTTTCTGTTTTCCCTTCACAGGTGGTGAGGTGGATTAGGGTCCCTCCTGCAGGGAATCTGAGGTTAGTGCCCATATAGACTCTGACAATGATGATAGGTGTGGTGAGGCACAGGCAAGTTTGTCAGTGACTGAAGCTGTGCCATTGGTTGACATTCAACTGTTATCCACCCCATCCCTACACACAGTCACATTGCCTATACATACCCCATCACCAGTGGCCATAGATCAGGGGCAGTTGGCAGGTGGTGGCATGAATCAGGGCAGTGAGGGGACTATGGCAAGTGTGTCTGTACACAGCAGCCATAGCTGGATGTCCGGCAGGTCACCACACAGGCAGATGTACAGGTATGCATGTAGGAGGGCTGCCGGACATTATGCCCCTGGCAGCAGTGCCACAGCTAGTGTCACCCATTATGGAGGCACAGGCACGTATGGAATGGGGGTTTATATCACATCATTGAAAGCACAAAATCACGAAGCACACATCAAACACAATATCTCTAACCAACAAAACATTGAAACGTTGTGAATGGCTGTCCCCAACGGGGACATGGAACATTAAGGGTGTGGCAGGGCATGTGGGGGGTGTAGCTGGTGCTGTAGGTCTTGCCCCTGCATGTAGCGAGCTGTTTTTAATGTGCACTCCACATTTTGTTGTTTTTCTCCCCCTTTTGATGTTAAGCGGTTTGATGTATTGTGTTCAATGTTGTGCACTTCGGAATTTTGAGCTTTCGATGATGTGATATACACCCATGGAATTGTATACCAGACAGGGTAGGGTCTGAGGCTACAGAGGGTTCTCATTCAGCTGTTATTGACACCATCCATGATCTCGCATGTGCCCACCATTATTTTGCAGAGGTCATGAATAGACGGTTTGGTGAGCTGGTGGGACTGGTCAACCATACACTGTCCGTGTTAGAAAATATGGTGGGAATACTGTGATAGCCACGTGGACATAGGTCAGCAACACCAACAGGTGGAGGTCTACGTGGATGTGCAAGATGTCATAGCTGCTCCCATAGTGGCAGTACCAGCACCAGCACTGCAGGGGGGGGGTGCTGTCGACTCCACACCACACCACAGCAGGCCACGTGCAAGTGGCCCTGGCCGGTCCCAACAGGGACCCGGATTCCACGGACATGTGTCATCCTCAGGGGAGAGTAACATATCTGGCCTTGTACCTGGTTGTGCCCGTGGTAGCTCTGGCAGGCAGAGTTCACATGTCCGGGGTTGGAGACAGTGAACTGCACACCCTGCATTGTACGGTCTGCAGCTGACCAATAAACCCATGTATAGGGCAGACAAATTGCCAAACTGCACACACACACACACACACACACACACACACACACACACACACACACACACACACACATATCACCAAGACAGCTAGGGCACCTCCATACCTACACACACCACATCTTCACAGCCCAATTAATAGCAAAGCCCCCTAACACACACACTTGATGTCAACAAAATGGCTCAGCCTAGGCCTTTGGCAAACCCACACCACACCCTGTGCATATGATGATACCTGTGCCACATCCCTGTCATCCATGCCATCGATGCAGGGACAGGCTACTATGGTTCTGATGCACAGGGTAAATGTAAGAAGATTCATCAATGTAATGCTGTGCAATATGTTTTCAGCAGGCAAGTTTAATGCTTACATGTCAGGATGTGTAGCTGTGTAGGCATATTGCAATATAGCTGGTATTACCACTGACTGATAGTGGCCTCCATAATGTATTCTGTTTCTGTTGGAGATGCGTATGTGTCATCAGGAGTTTGGTCTGCTGTTGTGTCCTACAAGGGGTTTGGCACTGTGGTTGGTGACACATTTGACTGTGTCATATCCTGGGTACAGTTGCACACAGTTAATAGGTCTGTATAATAATTACTGCATGTGCCACATGGCTGATAGGTCTGAGGGGTGTATACACATGAGTGCATGGTGGCGATGTCAGTAGCCCGTCTACAGTGGACAATGTAAATTGTACTGGGTGGCACACACCACATGTTTTTGTATAAGAGACACACACAGAGGCTTTGGTGTTGATGCTATGCACACACATTACTGTAGACATGGATGTACTATATTTGTCAGTGAACACATTTTAGCCTATTTAATTCCACCAAGACATAATAGGCAAAACATCACAGCAGTACATAATCAGTCTGCTACTTTAATGTAATCAACAATGGTACTGGCAGGGTATGTGTCCCCTTCCCATATTTACCGCAATCTTGGTGTTGGTAAACATAGGTTTGGTGGTTTGTGTGGCATATCCCTACACTTTGGAGGTTGTGGGGTGGTGTACAGCTGCACATTGTGTGATTGATGACTACCTAACCTGTTAACATACACTGTACAGTATTACAGCAGACTAAGTGTCGGAATACACACAATAACCCCACTAAGGGTGGCTGTGTCCACAACATTAACAGCCAACTATATATACCAACTCCAGTATCAATGTTCAGGTCTACAGTGGGAAAGAGGGCATGTACACTTCTACCACCAGTTGTGATGGAAATAAATCCCATCACAGGATTCTTTTGAAATGTCATC
>NC_056726.1:612062699-612127699 GCF_019279795.1 Protopterus annectens
ACTCACACAATAACCCTACTGTGTAGTCTGATGCCTGAGTGTGTATGGGACATGTGTTGGTCTGGCCCTACAAACATGTACACTGATAGGGTACCATCACCTGGGGCAGCATGCAATATCTGATAGAACAGGACCAAGGACATTGACATCTACCACAGTCTGTACACAGGCTAAGTAACATATGCACAATACACACTATGTCAACAATCACCATAAGTACACAGACCTCAAGATTGTACACCCTACAACAGAGTGTCCATGTTCTGTACTGAAATATGAGGCCTACTATACATAACATGTCTAGCACACTATCTCACTAAATTGTTACCAGGTATGATTTCAGTAAATAATGATGTACTGTAGATGTGCAGCTCTTACTGCATGACATAAGGACAAAATGTGACATACCTGGGGGACAGAGGCACAAGAACAGCACCAGTATTGACATGTTACTGTGATAATCTGAACATTACCTGGTGTACCAGGATTTGTTGTGTCAAATGTCTTCTGAGGGATATGAAGTCAGTAACTCACATGGATGTCAGCTTGTATTGACTGCCATCATCAGAGTATGCTAAAGCATATATACAGGCAGGAAATGTGTGAGTAACAAAACACATGTAATACTCCAAACTCTGGACAGTCTGCAGATGGCCCCACAGGTGAGACTTTCCTCACCCACATAATGCTGTCATGCCAGACTTCAAATCACGTAGAATGGCCATATCCACACAAACCCTGTTAAACCAACATTTCTTAAAATGTAGAACAGCATTACTTACATTCTGTCCCCATGTCTGGAACTTCCCCCTCTTGTTTGTTGGCCTGTCTCCATAGTGTATGTTCTAAAGGTATTTCCAAATACCCTCTGTGATGCTGTTTGTCAAACACCCACATGCAGTACTGCTCACAGTGAAGGAAAAGAGCCCACACCCACATGAAGTGCTTAGTTATAGGTGTGTGTTTCCAAGCAATTGGCTATGGAATGATACCACAGCTGTTCCACGTGCAATTAGTGAGTGGTGGATTGCTATTCATGCATAGGCCATCAGCTGATCATGAGCATTCCTTACAATAGTCAAGCTGCTGCCTATGCAAAACACTTGTACTTTTCCACATCCACCAGAGAGGGGGAGGGAGAGACAGTGAGACAGAGACAATGTAAGAAAGGAAGGGTGTAATACAGCAAGAACCAAGTGTGTTTGTGTAGGACACATGGGTGGAGAGTGTTCTCTGAGTACTACAAGAGTTACCCATATTCTTCACCAATCCATTGTCACATGTGGGGCTATGGATTGTGTACACCAGCCTCTCTGCTGTTTGACATCTGTTGCCCTTGTAAGGTGGACATTGTGAAATATATTAGGTACTCAATATAATAATTTAGCAAAACCCACCTCACAATGCCTTCTGCCATTACACAAGCACAGCAATCTCCACACAGGATACTGATGACAGACCCCCCCCACACACACACACACACACACACACACACACATGCACACACACACACACACACACACACACACACACACACACACACACACACACACACACACACACACACACACACACACACACACACCATTGCCAATACTGAGATTCAAACTTCTACCTAGCTATGTATTGCTACAACAGTGTACCGCATTTATTGCACGTGCCATGAAGCTTATTAGGTAAATGCTGCCCCAAGGTTCTTCTATGGTGAGGAACATCACCAGCCCTTGTAAATACTAGCACTGGGTGATGTAGTCAGTGAGAATTTACAAAAATTATTTCACTGTAATTACACATTTCCATTTGCCAGTGGTGGGGTTCAAACCACTATCTAACAACCTTCACAGGTCATTATGTTACCCATTTACAACATGCACCACTGTCCTGACATAGTTTGGGCTTCACAAAAGGTACTTGTAAGGTGGATGCTATCTGCAGGACTGCTAAGGTCAGGCTCTGAGATGTGTACTGGCTGTAAATGAGGCCAAAATCATTGAGATACAAAGATACATATGTTTCCACATAAACACAGATGAGATTACATCCCATAGCTGTGTATCAACTGCTACTATGTTGTTCTCCACTTACAGCATGCACCATTGGTCTTCTAGCGATTGCCTTTATCCAAAAGTGTATTTGAAGGAGAATGACATCAGCAGGCTTGGCAAAGTAGGACAATGGGAGGTGTTGTGACTGTGACTGGCCTCAAAATCATTAAACTCTATGCACACAACCAGTTTCCATGTCTGGGATTAGAACTCCTACTTGACTAGTAAATTACACTACAGCATTATGCAGTTATCACATGTGCCACACAGATTAGAGGGATAGCCTTTGACCAAAGGTGTATTTCAAGGTGGATGACATCAGCAGGCTTGGTAAAGTGGGGCTATGGGAGGTGTGACTGTGAATAGCCTAAAAATCATTAATTTCTACACACAAACACACATGGTTTCAGAGTTGCCATGTCTGAGATTAGAACTCTTAGCTGACTAGTAAGTTAAACTACAATATTATGCAGTTATCGCATGCTCCATGCAGATTAGAGAGCTAGCCCTTCTCCAAAGGTTTATTTCAAGGTGGATGACATCAGCAGGCTTGTTAAAGTGGGGCTATGGGAGGTGTTGTGACTGTGAATAGCCTAAAAATCATTAATCTTTACACACAAACACAGTTTTCATGTCTGAGATTATGAGTAGTAAGTTAAATTACAGCATTATGCAGTTATTACATGCACCACACAGATTTTAGGGCTAGCTCCTGTCCAAAGGTGTATTTCAAGGTGGGTGACATCAGCAGGCTTGGTAAAAAGGGGCTATGGAAGGTGTTGTGACTGTGAATAGCCTAAAAATCATTAATCTCGACACACAGTTGCCATGTCTGAGATTAGAACTCCTACCTGAATAATAAATCACACTACAGCATTATGCAGTTATCGCATGCACCATGTAGATTACAAGGCTAGCCTTTGTCCAAAGATGTATTTCAAGATGGATGACATCAGCAGGCTTGGTAAAGTGGGGCAATGGGAGGTGTAGTGTCTATATATGGCCTCAAAATCATTTATCCCTACACACAAACACACACACAACACACACACACACACACACACACACACACACACACACACACACACACACACACACACAGAGTTTCATAGTTGTCATGTCTGAAAGTAGAACTCTCACCTAACTAGTACATCACACTACAGCATTATGCAGTTATCGCAAGCACCATGGAGCTTATGGGGTTAGCCATTACCCAAAGGTGTACTTCAAGGTGAATGACATCAGCAGCCTTGCTAAAGTATGGCAATGGGAGGTGTAGTGTCCATGAATGGCTTCAAAATCATTCCTCTCTTCACACACAAAGTTACACAGTTGTCATGTTTGGGATTAGAACTCTTACCTAACTAGTACATCACACTATAACATTGCGCAGTTATCGCACGTGCCAAGGAGCTTATAGGGCAAGCTCTTATCGAAAGGTGTATTTCAAGGTGAATGACATCAGCAGCATTGCTAAAGTAGGGCAACAGGAGGTGTAGTGTCTATGAATAGCCTCCAAATCATTGATCCCTTCATAAACAAACAGAGTGTCATAGGTGCCATCTCTGGGATTAGAACTCCTAAATAGCTTGTATATCACACTATAGGATTACACAGATGTCGCACACATCACAGAGCTTACAGGGCTAGCCCTTCTCCAAAAGTGTATTTCAAGGTGAATGACATCAGCAACCTTGCTAAAGTAGGGCAATCGGAGGTGTAGTGCCTATGCATGGCCTCAAAATCATTGCTCCCTACACACACAAACACACGCACACAAAGTTTCACAGTGAGCATGTTGAGGATTAGAACTCCTATCTAATTAGTACATCACAATATAGCATTACGCAGTTATCACATATGCCACGGAGCTTATAGAGATAGCCCTTATCCAAAGGTGTATTTCAAGGTGAATGACATCAGCAGCCTTGCTAAAGTAGGGCAATGGGAGGTACAGTGTCTATGCATGGCGACAAAATCATTGCTTCCTATACACACAAACACACACACACAAAATTCCTATGTTGGGGATTAGAACTCCTACCTAACTAGTACATCACACTATAACATTATGCAGTTATTGCATGTGCCATGGAGCTTGTAGGGCTAGCTTTTATCCAAAGGTGTATTTCAAAGTGAAAGACATCAGCAGCCTTGCTAAAGTAGAGCAATGGGAGGTGTAGTGTCTATGAATGATCCCAAAGTCATTGATCCCTCCACACACAAACACACAGAGTTTCATAGTTGCCATGTCTGGGATTTGAACTACTATCTACCTAGTACATCACACTATAGCATTACACAGTTATCGCACGTGCCATAGAATTTATAGGGCTAGCCCTTATCCAAAGGTGTATTTTAATGTGAATGACATCAGCAGCCTTGCTAAAGTAGGGCAATGGGAGGTGTAGTGTATATGAATGACCTCAATATCATGAATTCCTACACACAGAGTTTCACAGTTGCCATGTCTGAGATTAGAACTCTTACCTAACTAGTATATTACACTACAGCATTAAGCAGTTATAGCATGCACCACAGAGCTTATAAGGTTAGCACTTATCCAATTGTGTATTTCAAGGTGAATGGCATCAGCAGCCCTGCTAAAGTAGGGCAATGGGAAGTGTAGTGACGATGAATGGCTGCAAAATCATTGATTCCTACACACAGTGTTTCCCAGTTGCTAAGTTGGGGATTAGAACTCCTACATAACTAGTACGTCATACTACAGTATTATGCAGTTATAGCATGCACCACAGAGCTTACAGGGCTAGCCCATATCCAAATGTGTATTTCAAGGTGAATGACATCAGCAGCCTTGCTAAAGTGGGGCAATGGGAGGTATAGTGTCTATGAATGGCCTCAAAATCACTGATCCCTCCACACACAGGCTTTTACAGTTTTACAGTTGCCATGTCTAGGATTACAACTCCTACTTGCCTAGTACTTCACACTATAGCATTACACGGTTATCACACGTACCATGGAGCTTATATGGATTGTCATTATTCAAAGGTGAATGACATCAGCAGCCTTGCTAAAGTAGGCTAATAGGAGGTGTAGTGTCTATGAATGACCACAAAATCATTGATACCTACACACACAAAAATACACACACACAGAGTTTCACAGTTACCATGTCTGGGATTAGAACTCCTACCTAACTAGTACATCACACTATAGTAATATGCAGTTATCACGTGTCACAGAGCTTATAGGGCTATCCCTTATCCAAAGGTGTATTTCAAGGTGAATGACATCAGCAGCCTTGCTAAAGTAGGGCAATGGAAGGTGTAGTGTCATGAATGGCCTCAAAATCATTGATCCCTCCACAAAAACACCCACACACAGAGTTTCACAGCTGCCACATCTGGAATTAGAATTTATACCTAGCTAGTACATCACCCTACAGCATTACACAGTTATTGCACGCGCCACATAGCTTATAGAGCTAGCTATTATCCAAAGGTGTATTTCAAGGTGAATGACATCAGCAGCCTTGCTAAAATATGGCAATTGGAGGTTAAGTGTCTATGAATAGTATCAAAATCATTGATCCCTTCACACACAAAGTTCCACAGTTGCCATGTTTGGGAGTAGAACTCCTACCTAACTAGTACATCACACTATAGCATTATGCATTTATCACATGTGCCATGGAGCTTACAGAGCTAGCCCTCTTCTAAAGGTGTATTGCAAGGTGAATGACATCAGCTGCCTTGCTAAAGTGGGGCAATGAGAGGTGCAGTGTCTATAAATGGCCTCAAGATCATTGCCTAAACAAAGGAACACACACACACAGAGTTTCACAGTTACCATCTCTGGGATTATAACTCTTACCTAACTAGTATATCACACTATAGCATTACGCAGTCATTGCATGCGCCACAGACCTTATAGGGATGCTCCACGTCCAAAGGTTTATTTCAAGGTGACTAACATCAGCAGGCTAGCTAAACTAGGGCAATGGGGAGTGCAGTGTGTGTGAATGGGCCATAATCCATTCCTCTACAAACACACACACAACACTCAGTCACACACAAATTTAAATTTGACAGGACTGTGTATATGACTGCTAAATGAATAATGACTTGTACTGTCATGGTGCACAGTTATCACAAGCACTACATACACTATATGCTGAGGGCTACCAGAAGCAAATGTCTAGATAGACATTGGCATATCATGTGATATTGGCCAACTGGATGTGTGGTGGGTGGGACAGGCCTCATGATGGGAAGGTCTTTGTCACTGTCTGTCTCTCTCTTCCCCACATCTCTGTTTGTGTATGTTTGACTTATTATAGTGTGTTGTCCTTGGATATATGTGTGTATTCCTATCTGATCTGTGTGCAAAGTATGACTGGTGTACAATGTGGTGTGTGTGCACAGACATCTGCAACTGACAGATATGTATAGTCCACTGTTGTTGCCAGACATGGGCTTCATTTCTGTTAAGTGTGAGAGCATGCCCAGTATGACTCTTCTGTATTTTGTTGTCAGACATGGGCTTCGTTTCTCTAAGTTTGGGAGCATGCCCAGTATGACCTTCTGTATTGAATGTGGGAATCCATTCCTGGTAGGTTGTACTCCAGTGCAGGCATTTGGGTTCTACACCTACAGCTAGCAACCTGTTTCTGCAGGATATCTGTAGATAGGTTGACAATATGGAGTCACAATGGGCAAAGTTTAGTGGGATACTGTAACTAATTTTGTCTGTTCTGCTTCTGTTACATGGTTTTGGTGTTAGCAGAGATATTCAGACATATGTACCATTTTACACTGTGATGTATTATGTCATCAACTACTGACAGATATACTTATTTGCTTGCAGTAATTTCCTGGGGAATAAAAGATGAATGAAGCTATGTCCAGTATTGTGGCCTGCAGCCTACATATTCTTGCACAATCATGCCATTCCAGAGGGGGAGCTGCAGACACTTGCTGATGGGTCTGTGTAAATGGTCCAGCACCTTGGTACTATGGTGGCTGAGGATCCCATGCTTGTACATCTATCGATGTGACAGAATGGCCATATCCTGCTGTGGCCATACCTCTCAGCTATACAGATTCACACAGGTTACCCAGAGGCAGGGCTATTATATCTGTTCATTTCCTCTTCACATTGTGGTTTACGAGCAGGTTTGTAGCCACCCATTCCTGAGTTTGCAGGCAGGGATAGTATGGGCACACATCAGAGTTTCAGATTTCACACACTCCATGGCATCCATGCTTCTACCCCTCCCTCTGTTATTTTACCCTCTTCCTAACATTATGTGAGTGATATCTGATAAGTATCCCTATAGTTATCACTTCATCCCAGAAGTATTTAGAGTCCACAGCTCATGCAGTAGGACATGGTGGACATGCTACTGGGATTTGTCAACATGGCCTTCACCTTCATTTGTGTTTTGTGGACTGTGTTATGTCAATATTTGGGAGTCCATGAGATAACATACATTGGCAGTATGGGTGAGACACAGGCCTTTGACAGAGGACTGTAGGGCATTTGGTAGTGATGCAAGCCATCTGTAGCAGGCTAGCAGGCCAGTGCATTCTGTCACTCCTACAGTTCCAGGCTGCAAGCCACTGGATTCTCCTGGGATGACTGGGTAGGTGTGCAAGGTGTTAATGGCAATAGTTTCTGTCCTTATTAATATATTGGTGTGGATGCTGGCAGGGTGCTGCTTACAGCTAGAGACACACCTGCATGGGACACATTTTCAGCATGCTGCATTCTGTGAGTTTTCCCATACAGAAGTGGGGGATCATATTGTACTCTTTCCCAACAGCAGGGATATGACCTGTGATGAACCTGTGGCTGAAGGTGGGGTAAGCTGAGTGCATGTGTGCTATGGAAGCTTCTTGCAGCTGACTCACAGATATATGTGGGGCATTCCCCTTATGCTGGCTTGTGTGAGTACATCACCAGTTTTTAACTTACTTCATAACCATGCCTTTTGTGGTCTGCCAATGTTTGGCCAGACTACATCAATATTCCGTACTACACAGACAACTAATTTGCTGCTAATCTGTATGTACAATTCCAAAGGTGTGCCCATTTGACAATAACATTTTATACACTCTCTGTCTGGGGTACTTTCACCTGTGTACTGTGTGTATGTCTGGGCCCACATTCATGCCATGTCCATCTTTCAGATGGTGATAGATATTACATCCGAACAAGTAGTATGGATTACTGCTGGATTTTGTCTTGCTGGGATGCATTATGTTTGGCACTGCAGTTGTTAGAACTTAGCCCTGTCATCAACAGTACTGGCCATAGGCCAGCGGGACACAACCCTTCATGCCTACATGCTGACCACTTTCACACAATATACAACACGCAACAACCTAACACATAGAGAAAAAAACTATCATTCAAAACTTAAAAATAAAATAACAAAGCGATCCAGAACCGGTTGAACTGTTTATTACAATTTATAATTGAACTAAGTGCTTTCACCCAACTATTCTGTGGGTTTCTTCAGAGTTACAAAAACTACTTCTTCGTTCGTATTTAATACACATAACCATAAACCTTTGTCCAATCACATAACTGCTCCAATTATCAAAAAATCAATTGATGTTAAAAATTCGTTGTTTTTAACATCGGATAGAAAGTGTTTTAAAAAGGTTTTAGAATACTTTTCAAAAAATACTGTTATAAAACCTTTTAAAAAATAATTTTAAAGCTGCATTTTAAAAATACATTTTAAAAAATACATTTTAAGAATACATTTTAAAACTACAACGCCTTCATATATTATATATTATATAAGAATTCATTTGCTACGTAAAAACACTTATGTATACCTTAATGAAATAAATAATTAAAAAACTACAAATACATTACAATTGGGTACAATGTTTGTCTATTCCTGTTAACAAACAATAATAGTAAGTAGTCATAATAAAAATACATATTCTGTAAGCTTTGAGTATCTCATAGTGTGTCTGAAATATTACAAATAAAATTAAAATTGATAATGTTAAATAGTGTTAATTACATATACTAAACCTAAACATCAATACATTTTTATATCAAATACAATATGATTTATATTTTAAAATGCTAGAAATGGAAACATGTTCATTAATACCTGGCGTGTTATTAGCATTTAGCCTCAATTGCCACAGGCATTCCTTCATTTCTAGTAAATTGTTCACATCCCCTTCTTTGTTCATGCTGTCAGGTATTCTATCAACTACAAAGAATAAAAACCTTTTGAAATCCTCACATTTAGTACTGTGTAAATATAATGAACTAGTTTCCTTCTTATTTTTGATGTCCCTCGTGTGTTCCATAATACGCTCCCTTAGTTTTCTAATGGTTTTACCCACATAAAATGCTGGACATGATAGGCAAGTTGCTAGGTATACCACCATCTTAGTATTACAATTCACATGCCCAGGACATCTAATAGATCTGTTGACATTTTTTACCATAACATAGGGACCGTCATTAATGAACCTACAAGTTCTGCATAACCCACATTTTTTTCATTCTAGAATTCCTGTATGGTAGATTGATGTTGTTGCTTTCAAAATATTCCTTTAAGTTCTTTCCCCTGCTGTATGTTATGTTTGGACCCTTACTTAAAATATTCACAATGTCTATTTTATTACTGAATATTTTTCCCATACCAAACTGCTCCTGTATTATCACTGAATGATAATATTAATGCTTCAGTCCTATTCTCCTTTTTACCTACATCCGTTTCCATTCCGTACCTTAAAATTGGTTTAAAATTTTTATTCCTTTTCACCATCACTTTTTTCTTCATATCTATTAACAAATATAATGGATAACCTCTGTCCTGAAACATTTCCATTAATTTGTCTATCTCTTTAATGAACGTCACATCATTACTTATAATCATTGAAAGCCTGACCATTTGGCCCTTAACCAAATTCTTTTTCTGGAAATACAGGTGGCAACTGCTGAAGTGCAAAAAAGAGTTTGAGTAGGTCTTTTTTCTAAAAATGTTCGATTCTACTGTCCCATCTTCTTTTTTCTGTAACTTAATATCTAGGTATTCACAACTTTCATTGTGTATTTTGTTTGAGAACCTTAAAAAGCTTGTTGTAGTTTCCAAGTATGCTACAAATTCTAAAATCTCTTCCTTTTTACCTTTCCAAAAAATTATGATGTCGTCCAAAAACCTAAAATATGCTGTTATCTTAGGCCAAAATCTACTAGCAAAGATCCATTGTGCTTCCCATTGTGCCAAAACTAAATTGGCATATATTGGCGTGCACCTTGCCCCCATGGCCACACCTGAAATTTGTTTGAAAAATTCACCTTCCAATGAAAAATAGTTATTAGGTAAAATAGTCTCATCATTTCAACCAATAATCTACGTTTGACTATGTGTAAATCACTAAAAGTCTCTAGACTTGCCTCAAATAATTGTAACCCCTGTGTGTGGGGTATCACAGAAAATAAATTAATTATATCTATTGTTACCATAATTGTATCTTGATTTATAGTAGGTAACTTTCCCTTTACTAAATCCAGGCAATGCCAAGAGTCCTTTAGAATATGAGGTAATTTCTTTAAAGTTTCTTTACAATTCCTATCAACATAGTGTGCCATGGCTTCTAGTTTGGAACCCTTTGCTGACACTATAGGTCTAAAAGGGGGGTTATTGGCATTTTTGTGTATTTTTGGTATGCCAGATATGGAAGGTGTATTAGGATGTTCTACAAGTAAGTAATTATATTCCTCATTATTAATTACACCTTCCATAAAATAGTCATACAGTTGCCAGTCCACTTTTGTGTGTGCTCTGACCATCTCATATCTCAAAACTTTTTCGTATGTGTCACTATCATTCGACATGTCTGCCATTTTGTTTAAATAATCCACTTTGGTCATCACTACAACACCACCCCCTTTGTTTGGTTTCATAATTCTGTAACTGTCCGTTCCTATTAATTCCTTTAAACAAAACCTCTCTGCAGTTGTTAAGTTGTCTTTAAATTCACCTCCTACTTTTAACATCCTTCTAATTTGTATATCACATAACATTTCAAACAGATTTATAGTAGAGTTCTGTGGTGGAATAAAAGTACTTGATCTCTTCAATGTAACATGTCTTAGGTCAAACTCTATTTTTTATTTGTGTCATTCGAAAAAAACATTTTCAGATTTAGTAGTCTGGTGTATAATTTAAAATTAATCATCACCCTTCCAATATCAAGTTTGAAATTAGGGACAAAGGTAAATCCTTTTTTAAAAAGTGATATGTAATTTTTACATAGTTCTTTTTCCGTGTAGTTGTACACCGCAAATCCACCTTCATTTCTTACCACACAGTTCATTTCATCTTGTACATCATAATTACTTGTTTCTAATAAAACCCCATCCCTTTTAGAAATACTCAGTTCATTATGTTCATCATTATCTACACATTTATCCATATCTTCCACCATCATCAAAGATGAATGAAGCTGTGTCCAGTATTGTGGCCTGCAGCCTACATATTCTTGCACAATCATGCCATTCCAGTGGGGGAGCTGAAGACACTTGCTGATGGGTCTTTGTAAATGGTCCAGCACCTTGGTACTGTGGTGGCTGAGGATCTCATGCTTGTACATCTATCGACGTGACAGAATGGCCATATCCTGCTGTGGCCATACCTCTCAGCTATACAGATTCACACAGGTTACCCAGAGGCAGGGCTAATATATCTGTTCATTTCCTCTTCACATTGTGGTTTACGAGCAGGTTTGTAGCCACCCATTCCTGAGTTTGCAGGCAGGGATAGTATGGGCACACATCGGAGTTTGAGATTTCACACACTCCATGGCATCCATGCTTCTACCCCTCCCTCTGTTATTTTACCCTCTTCCTAACATTATGTGAGCGATATCTGATAAGTATCCCTATAGTTATCACTTCATCCCAGCAGTATTTAGGGTCCACAGCTCATGCAGTAGGACATGGTGGACATGCTACTGGGATTTGTCGACATGGCCTTCACCTTCATTTGTGTTTTGTGGACTGTGTTATGTCAATATTTGGGAGTCCATGAGGTAACATACATTGGTAGTACGGGTGAGACACAGGCCTTTGACACAGGACTGTAGGGCATTTGGTAGTGATGCAGGCCATCTGTAGCAGGCTAGCAGGCCAGTCCATTCTGTCACTCCTACAGTTCCAGGCTGCAAGCCACTGGACTCTCCTGGGATGACAGGGTAGGTGTGCAAGGTGTTAATGGCAATAGTTTCTGTCCTTATTAATATATTGGTGTGGATGCTGGCAGGGTGCTGCTTACAGCTAGAGACACACCTGCATGGGACACCTTTTCAGCATGCTGCATTCTGTGAGTATTCCCATACAGAAGTGGGGGTCATATTGTACTCTTTCCCAACAGCGGGGATATGACCTGTGATGAACCTGTGGCTGAAGGTGGGGTGAGCTGAGTGCATGTGTGCTATGGAAGCTTCTTGCAGCTTACTCACAGATATATGTGGGGCATTCCCCTTATGCTGGCTTGTGTGAGTACATCACCAGTTTTTAACTTACTTCATAACCATGCCTTTTGTGGTCTGCCAATGTTTGGCCAGACTACATCAATATTCCGTACTACACAGACAACTAATTTGCTGCTAACCTGTATGTAGAATTCCAAAGGTGTGCCCATTTGACAATAACATTTTATACATTCTCTGTCTGGGGTACTTCCACCTGTGTACTGTGTGTATGTCTGGGCCCACATTCATGCCATGTCCATCTTTCAGATGGTGACAGATATTACATCCGAACAAGTAGTATGGATTACTGCTGGATTTTGTCTTGCTGGGATGCATTGTGTTTGGCACTGCAGTTGTTAGAACTTAGCCCTGTCATCAACAGTACTGGCCATAGGCCACCGGGACACAACCCTTTATGCCTACATGCTGACCACTTTCACACAATATACAACACGCAACAACCTAACACATAGAGAAAAAAACTATCATTCAAAACTTAAAAATAAAATAACAAAGCGATCCAGAACCGGTTGAACTGTTTATTACAATTTATAATTGAACTAAGTGCTTTCACCCAACTATTCCGTGGGTTTCTTCAGAGTTACAAAAACTATTTCATCGTTCGTATTTAATTCACATAACCATAAACCTTCGTCCAATCACATAACTGCTCCAATTATCAAAAATCAATTGATGTTAAAAATTTGTTGTTTTTAACATCGGGTAGAAAGTGTTTTAAAAAGGTTTTAGAATACTTTTCAAAAAATACTGTTATAAAACCTTTTAAAAAATCATTTTAAAGCTGCATTTTAAAAATACATTTAAAAAAATACATTTTAAGAATACATTTTAAAACTACAATGCCTTCATATATTATATATTATATAAGAGTTCATTTGCTACGTAAAAACACTTATGTATACCTTAATGAAATAAATAATTAAAAAACTACAAATACATTACAATTGGGTACAATGTTTGTCTATTCCTGTTAACAAACAATAATAGTAAGTAGTCATAATAAAAATACATATTCTGTAAGCTTTGAGTATCTCATAGTGTGTCTGAAATATTACAAATAAAATTAAAATTGATAATGTTAAATTTTGTTAAATACATATACTAAACCTAAACATCAATACATTTTTATATCAAATACAATATTATTTATATTCTAAAATGCTAGAAATGGAAACATGTTCATTAATACCTGGCGTGTTATTAGCATTTAGCCTCAATTGCCACAGGCATTCCTTCATTTCTAGTAAATTGTTCACATCCCCTTCTTTGTTCATGCTGTCAGGCATTCTATCAACTACAAAGAATAAAAACCATTTGAAATCCTCACATTTAGTACTGTGTAAATATAATGAACTAGTTTCCTTCTTATTTTTGATGTCCCTCGTGTGTTCCATAATACGCTCCCTTAGTTTTCTAATGGTTTTACCCACATAAAATGCTGGACATGATAGGCAAGTTGCCAGGTATACCACCATCTTAGTATTACAATTCACATGCCCAGGACATCTAATAGATCTGTTGACATTTTTTACCATAACATAGGGACCGTCATTAATGAACCTACAAGTTCTGCATAACCCACATTTTTTCATTCTAGAATTCCTGTATGGTAGATTGATGTTGTTGAAATAAATAATTAAAAAACTACAAATACATTACAATTTCAAAATATTCCTTTAAGTTCTTTCCCCTGCTGTATGTTAAGTTTGGACCCTTACCTAAAATATTCACAATGTCTATTTTATTACTGAATATTTTTTCCCATACCTCTTTAATAGCGTTAAAAACTGCTCCTGTATTATCACTGAATGGTAATATTAATGCTTCAGTTCTATTCTACTTTTTACCTACATCCCTTTCCATTCCATACCTTAAAATTGGTTTAAAATTTTTATTCCTTTTCACCATCACTTCTTTCTTCATATCTATTAACAAATATAATGGATAACCTCTGTCCTGAAACATTTCCATTAATTTGTCTATCTCTTTAATGAACGTCACATCATTACTTATAATCCTTGAAAGCCTGACCATTTGGCCCTTAACCAAATTCTTTTTCTGGAAATACAGGTGGCAACTGTTGAAGTGCAAAAAGGAGTTTGAGTAGGTCTTTTTTCTAAAAATGTTCAATTCTACTGTCCCATCTTCTTTTTTCTGTAACTTAATATCTAGGTATTCACAACTTTCATTGTGTATTTTGTGTGTGAACCTTAAAAAGCTTGTTGTAGTTTCCAAGTATGCTACAAATTCTAAAATGTCTTCCTTTTTACCGTTCCAAAAAATTATGATGTCATCCAAAAACCTAAAATATGCTGTTATCTTAGGCCAAAATCTACTAGCAAAGATCCATTGCGCTTCCCATTGTGCCAAAACTAAATTGGCATATATTGGCGTACACCTTGCCCCCATGGCCACACCTGAAATTTGTTTGAAAAATTCACCTTCCAATGAAAAATAGTTATTAGTTAAAATAGTCTCCATCATTTCAACCAATAATCTACGTTTGACTATGTGTAAATCACTAAAAGTCTCTAGACTTGCCTCAAATAATTGTAACCCCTGTGCGTGGGGTATCACAGAAAATAAATTAATTATATCTATTGTTACCATAATTGTATCTTGATTTATAGTAGGTAACTTTCCCTTTACTAAATCCAGGCAATGCCAAGAGTCCTTTAGAATATGAGGTAATTTCTTTAAAGTTTCTTTACAATTCCTGTCAACATAGTGTGCCATGGCTTCTAGTTTGGAACCTTTTGCTGACACTATAGGTCTAAAAGGGGGATTATTGACATTTTTGTGTATTTTTGGTATGCCAGATATGGAAGGTGTATTAGGATGTTCTACAAGTAAGTAATTATATTCCTCGTTATTAATTACACCTTCCATAAAATAGTCATACAGTTGCCAGTCCACTTTTGTGTGTGCTCTGACCATCTCATATCTCAAAACTTTTTCGTATGTGTCACTATCATTCGACATGTCTGCCATTTTGTTTAAATAATCCACTTTGGTCATCACTACAACACCAGCCCCTTTGTTTGGTTTCATAATTCTGTAAGTGTCCGTTCCTATTAATTCCTTTAAACAAAACCTCTCTGCAGTTGTTAAGTTGTCTTTAAATTCACCTCCTACTTTTAACAGCCTTCTAATTTGTATATCACATAACATTTCAAACAGATTTATAGTAGAGTTTTGTGGTGGAATAAAAGTACTTGATCTCTTCAATATAACATGTCTTAGGTCAAACTCTATTTTTTATTTGTGTCATTCGAAAAAAACATTTTCAGATTTAGTAGTCTGGTGTATAATTTAAAATTAATCATCACCCTTCCAATATCAAGTTTGAAATTAGGGACAAAGGTAAATCCTTTTTTAAAAAGTGATATGTAATTTTTACATAGTTCTTTTTCCGTGTAGTTGTACACCGCAAATCCACCTTCATTTCTTAACACACAGTTCATTTCATCTTGTACATCATAATTACTTGTTTCTAATAAAACCCCATCCCTTTTAGATATACTCAGTTCATTATGTTCATCATTATCTACACATTTATCCATATCTTCCACCATCATCAAAGATGAATGAAGCTGTGTCCAGTATTGTGGCCTGCAGCCTACATATTCTTGCACAATCATGCCATTCCAGTGGGGGAGCTGAAGACACTTGCTGATGGGTCTTTGTAAATGGTCCAGCACCTTGGTACTGTGGTGGCTGAGGATCTCATGCTTGTACATCTATCGACGTGACAGAATGGCCATATCCTGCTGTGGCCATACCTCTCAGCTATACAGATTCACACAGGTTACCCAGAGGCAGGGCTAATATATCTGTTCATTTCCTCTTCACATTGTGGTTTATGAGCAGGTTTGTAGCCACCCATTCCTGAGTTTGCAGGCAGGGATAGTATGGGCACACATCGGAGTTTCAGATTTCACACACTCCATGGCATCCATGCTTCTACCCCTCCCTCTGTTATTTTACCCTCTTCCTAACATTATGTGAGCGATATCTGATAAGTATCCCTATAGTTATCACTTCATCCCAGCAGTATTTAGGGTCCACAGCTCATGCAGTAGGACATGGTGGACATGCTACTGGGATTTGTCGACATGGCCTTCACCTTCATTTGTGTTTTGTGGACTGTGTTATGTCAATATTTGGGAGTCCATGAGGTAACATACATTGGTAGTATGGGTGAGACACAGGCCTTTGACACAGGACTGTAGGGCATTTGGTAGTGATGCAGGCCATCTGTAGCAGGCTAGCAGGCCAGTCCATTCTGTCACTCCTACAGTTCCAGGCTGCAAGCCACTGGACTCTCCTGGGATGACAGGGTAGGTGTGCAAGGTGTTAATGGCAATAGTTTCTGTCCTTATTAATATATTGGTGTGGATGCTGGCAGGGTGCTGCTTACAGCTAGAGACACACCTGCATGGGACACCTTTTCAGCATGCTGCATTCTGTGAGTATTCCCATACAGAAGTGGGGTCATATTGTACTCTTTCCCAACAGCGGGATATGACCTGTGATGAACCTGTGGCTGAAGGTGGGGTGAGCTGAGTGCATGTGTGCTATGGAAGCTTCTTGCAGCTTACTCACAGATATATGTGGGGCATTCCCCTTATGCTGGCTTGTGTGAGTACATCACCAGTTTTCAACTTACTTCATAACCATGCCTTTTGTGGTCTGCCAATGTTTGGCCAGACTACATCAATATTCCGTACTACACAGACAACTAATTTGCTGCTAACCTGTATGTAGAATTCCAAAGGTGTGCCCATTTGACAATAACATTTTATACATTCTCTGTCTGGGGTACTTCCACCTGTGTACTGTGTGTATGTCTGGGCCCACATTCATGCCATGTCCATCTTTCAGATGGTGACAGATATTACATCCGAACAAGTAGTATGGATTACTGCTGGATTTTGTCTTGCTAGGATGCATTGTGTTTGGCACTGCAGTTGTTAGAACTTAGCCCTGTCATCAACAGTACTGGCCATAGGCCACCGGGACACAACCCTTTATGCCTACATGCTGACCACTTTCACACAGTATACAACACGCAACAACCTAACACATAGAGAAAAAAACTATCATTCAAAACTTAAAAATAAATTAACAAAGCGATCCAGAACCGGTTGAACTGTTTATTACAATTTATAATTGAACTAAGTGCTTTCACCCAACTATTCCGTGGGTTTCTTCAGAGTTACAAAAACTATTTCATCATTCGTATTTAATTCACATAACCATAAACCTTCGTCCAATCACATAACTGCTCCAATTATCAAAAATCAATTGATGTTAAAAATTCGTTGTTTTTAACATCGGGTAGAAAGTGTTTTAAAAAGGTTTTAGAATACTTTTCAAAAAATACTGTTATAAAACCTTTTAAAAAATCATTTTAAAGCTGCATTTAAAAATACATTTTAAAAAATACATTTTAAGAATACATTTTAAAACTACAATGCCTTCATATATTATATATTATATAAGAGTTCATTTGCTACGTAAAAACACTTATGTATACCTTAATGAAATAAATAATTAAAAAAACTACAAATACATTACAATTGGGTACAATGTTTGTCTATTCCTGTTAACAAACAATAATAGTAAGTAGTCATAATAAAAATACATATTCTGTAAGCTAAGCTTTGAGTATCTCATAGTGTGTCTGAAATATAACAAATAAAATTAAAATTGATAATGTTAAATTTTGTTAAATACATATACTAAACCTAAACATCAATACATTTTTATATCAAATACAATATTATTTATATTCTAAAATGCTAGAAATGGAAACATGTTCATTAATACCTGGCGTGTTATTAGCATTTAGCCTCAATTGCCACAGGCATTCCTTCATTTCTAGTAAATTGTTCACATCCCCTTCTTTGTTCATGCTGTCAGGCATTATATCAACTACAAAGAATAAAAACCTTTTGAAATCCTCACATTTAGTACTGTGTAAATATAATGAACTAGTTTCCTTCTTATTTTTGATGTCCCTCGTGTGTTCCATAATACACTCCCTTAGTTTTCTAATGGTTTTACCCACATAAAATGCTGGACATGATAGGCAAGTTGCCAGGTATACCACCATCTTAGTATTACAATTCACATGCCCAGGACATCTAATAGATCTGTTGACATTTTTTACCATAACATAGGGACCGTCATTAATGAACCTACAAGTTCTGCATAACCCACATTTTTTCATTCTAGAATTCCTGTATGGTAGATTGATGTTGTTGCTTTCAAAATATTCCTTTAAGTTCTTTCCCCTGCTGTATGTTATGTTTGGACCCTTACCTAAAATATTCACAATGTCTATTTTATTACTAAATATTTTTCCCATACCTCTTTAATAGCGTTAAAAACTGCTCCTGTATTATCACTGAATGGTAATATTAATGCTTCAGTTCTATTCTACTTTTTACCTACATCCCTTTCCATTCCATACCTTAAAATTGGTTTAAAATTTTTATTCCTTTTCACCATCACTTCTTTCTTCATATCTATTAACAAATATAATGGATAACCTCTGTCCTGAAACATTTCCATTAATTTGTCTATCTCTTTAATGAACGTCACATCATTACTTATAATCCTTGAAAGCCTGACCATTTGGCCCTTAACCAAATTCTTTTTCTGGAAATACAGGTGGCAACTGTTGAAGTGCAAAAAGGAGTTTGAGTAGGTCTTTTTTCTAAAATTGTTCAATTCTACTGTCCCATCTTCTTTTTTCTGTAACTTAATATCTAGGTATTCACAACTTTCATTGTGTATTTTGTGTGTGAACCTTAAAAAGCTTGTTGTAGTTTCCAAGTATGCTACAAATTCTAAAATGTCTTCCTTTTTACCGTTCCAAAAAATTATGATGTCATCCAAAAACCTAAAATATGCTGTTATCTTAGGCCAAAATCTACTAGCAAAGATCCATTGCGCTTCCCATTGTGCCAAAACTAAATTGGCATATATTGGCGTACACCTTGCCCCCATGGCCACACCTGAAATTTGTTTGAAAAATTCACCTTCCAATGAAAAATAGTTATTAGTTAAAATAGTCTCCATCATTTCAACCAATAATCTACGTTTGACTATGTGTAAATCACTAAAAGTCTCTAGACTTGCCTCAAATAATTGTAACCCTGTGCGTGGGGTATCACAGAAAATAAATTAATTATATCTATTGTTACCATAATTGTATCTTGATTTATAGTAGGTAACTTTCCCTTTACTAAATCCAGGCAATGCCAAGAGTCCTTTAGAATATGAGGTAATTTCTTTAAAGTTTCTTTACAATTCCTGTCAACATAGTGTGCCATGGCTTCTAGTTTGGAACCTTTTGCTGACACTATAGGTCTAAAAGGGGGATTATTGACATTTTTGTGTATTTTTGGTATGCCAGATATGGAAGGTGTATTAGGATGTTCTACAAGTAAGTAATTATATTCCTCATTATTAATTACACCTTCCATAAAATAGTCATACAGTTGCCAATCCACTTTTGTGTGTGCTCTGTCCATCTCATATCTCAAAACTTTTTCGTATGTGTCACTATCATTTGACATGTCTGCCATTTTGTTTAAATAATCCACTTTGGTCATCACTACAACACCACCCCCTTTGTCTGGTTTCATAATTCTGTAACTGTCCGTTCCTATTAATTCCTTTAAACAAAACCTCTCCGCAGTTGTTAAGTTGTCTTTAAATTCACCTCCTACTTTTAACAGCCTTCTAATTTGTATATCACATAACATTTCAAACAGATTTATAGTAGAGTTCTGTGGTGGAATAAAAGTACTTGATCTCTTCAATGTAACATGTCTTAGGTCAAACTCTATTTTTTTATTTGTGTCATTCGAAAAAAAACATCTTCAGATTTAGTAGTCTGGTGTATAATTTAAAATTAATCATCACCCTACCAATATTAAGTTTGAAATTAGGGACAAAGGTAAATCCTTTTTTAAAAAGTGATATGTAATTTTTACACAGTTATTTTTCTGTGTAGTTGTACACCACAAATCCACCTTCATTTATTACCACACAGTTCATTTCATCTTGTACATCATAATTACTTGTTTCTAATAAAATCCCATCCCTTTTAGAAATACTCAGTTCACTATGTTCATCATTATCTACACATTTATCCATATCTTCCACCATCATCAAAGATGAATGAAGCTGTGTCCAGTATTGTGGCCTGCAGCCTACATATTCTTGCACAATCATGCCATTCCAGTGGGGGAGCTGCAGACACTTGCTGATGGGTCTGTGTAAATGGTCCAGCACTTTGGTACTGTGGTGGCTGAGGATCCCATGCTTGTACATCTATCGACGTGACAGAATGGCCATATCCTGCTGTGGCCATACCTCTCAGCTATACAGATTCACACAGGTTACCCAGAGGCAGGGCTAATATATCTGTTCATTTCCTCTTCACATTGTGGTTTACGAGCAGGTTTGTAGCCACCCATTCCTGAGTTTGCAGGCAGGGATAGTATGGGCACACATCGAAGTTTCAGATTTCACACACTCCATGGCATCCATGCTTCTACCCCTCCCTCTGTTATTTTACCCTCTTCCTAACATTATGTGAGCGATATCTGATAAGTATCCCTATAGTTATCACTTCATCCCAGCAGTATTTAGGGGTTGGTCAACAGCTCATGCAGTAGGACATGGTGGACATGCTACTGGGATTTGTTGACATGGCCTTCACCTTCATTTGTGTTTTATGGACTGTGTTATGTCAATATTTGGGAGTCCATGAGATAACATACATTGGCAGTATGGGTGAGACACAGGCCTTTGACAGAGGACTGGAGGACATTTGGTAGTGATGCAGGCCATCTGTAGCAGGCTAGCAGGCCAGTGCATTCTGTCACTCCTACAGTTCCAGGCTGCAAACCACTGGATTCTCCTGGGATGACAGGGTAGGTGTGCAAGGTGTTAATGGCAATAGTTTCTGTCCTTATTAATCTATTGGTGTGGATGCTGGCAGGGTGCTTCTTACAGCTAGAGACACACCTGCATGGGACACCTTTTCATCATGAAGCATTCTATGAGTATTCCCATACAGAAGTGGGGGTCATATTGTACTCTTTCCCAACAGCAGGGGTATGACCTGTGATGAACCTGTGGCTGAAGGTGGGGTGAGCTGAGTGCATGTGTGCTATGGAAGCTTCTTGCAGCTGACTCACAGATATATGTGGGGCATTCCCCTTATGCTGGCTTGTGTGAGTACATCACCAGTTTTTCACTTACTTCATAACCATGCCTTTTGTGGTCTGCCAATGTTTGGCCAGACTACATCAATATTCCGTACTACACAGACAACTAATTTGCTGGTAACCTGTATGTACAATTCCAAAGGTGTTCCCATTTGACAATAACATTTTATACACTCTTTGTCTGGGGTACTTCCACCTGTGTACTGTGTGTATGTCTGGGCCCACATTCATGCCATGTCCATCTTTCAGATGGTGACAGATATTACATCCGAACAAGTAGTATGGATTACTGCTGGATTTTGTCTTGCTGGGATGCATTGTTTTTGGCACTGCAGTTGTTAGAACTTAGCCCTGTCATCAACAGTACTGGCCATAGGCCACCGGGACACAACCCTTCATGCCTACATGCTGACCACTTTCACACAATATACAACACACAACAAACTAACACATAGAGTTCTGCATATAGTACACATGCAGCAATCTATCCTGCTAATTTGGCCAGATCAGGTAATCTGTGCTCCACTGTTATTATACCCACACATACATGTTACCCCATTTCTTCGTAGGATTGTGGGGGGGGCACACCTGACAACTGTAAACATTTGCAATAACTGTACTGGTATTTCAGGTACTCTGTTGGCTTCCATTTCATTCTGTATTCTGACCTATCATGCTGACTACAGGCTTATCAGTGTAGTACAGACCCTAGGTTTTAATGACCTACATTTCAGTTTCAGACTTCTTACCCTTCAGAACTATTATCCAACTGCCTGACCTGTTTTAGTCTGTTTGTGTAGGTCTGAAGGGGGGCTGTTCTCCATTGCCATCAATCGGAGGCCTTAGCAAAGCCATTTTTGTGGTCATCCACACCTGTCCTGCTGGCTGAGACTGTTTGGTATGTGAGCCTCACTGAAATGCATGTGTGTGTCTTATGGACACACATTTGGCCCACCACATGTCCTGCAGTGGGATTTGTCACCTTGTCCAGTACTGCCTACTATGTTGACACCAGTATTTGTTATGGATTTCATGCTGCCCATATAGATGTCTACTATCTGCTGCCATCCTATTCAGCCACCCGATTCCCTTTCATGCTCACATCCATACCATAGATACAAGTAGCAGAACTTACTACTCCATTCAGCAACTGATAGGGAGAGTGACTTACCTTGTGGCTGTGCCAGTACTGAGGATGGTGCTGGAGGGCTGACTATGTTGGATGCACAAAGTGCACTCCCTATACATGGTTAAGCACAGGTAGTGTCATGTTTGGCATCCCTTTTACTGTATGTGCAAGTCAGATAGAGGTGTCATTCCCTGGGTTCCTACAGTGTCAGCGTATGTGCTATGTGTTGCCTCTTTGCCAAGGTCTGGGCATACTGAGCATGCCTCCTTCTGTCTATAGGGGCAGACTCAGGTAGTTACTCCTCCGAGTCAGTCTGTGCCTGTGCTGGCCTTGGCAGTGGTGGGGGGCTGTGTGGCCCTGCCCCATGCTGTTCCTGCTGTAGCTGTTCCTGCAGGATCATATTGTGTAGCATGGCACATACAATGACAATTTGGGTACATGTAGCTGGAGAGTACTGCAAGGCTCCACCAGATATCTCCAGCCACCGGAATTGTGACTTGAGTATCCCAGACACATGTTCTATTATGATTCTGGTTTGTGTGTGTGCCTCATTATAGAGTTCTTGTTCAGATGTGTGTTCATTTCTGAAGGGCGTCATCAGCCACGGCTCCAGTGTGTAACCAGCATTCCCCACTAGGTGGTCATATAGGATGTCCTCAATGGCAAATCTCTGGTACAGCTGCGTCATATTCCAGATGTGGGAGTCATGATAGCTTCCAGGGCTGCCAGCACACATATTCGTTATAATGCCCTGGGCATCGCACATCACCTGACCTTGTGGTTTGATGTGTATGTGCGTGCAGTCTATAGCACCCACTACCTCAGGGTATTCTGCTGTTTGGTGGAAGAGATGCATATTGCTGGTCAATGCCTCATGGGTGTTGTGGAAATATATGTGCTCACCGGCATGTACTGACATGGCATCCAGGAACTGGTGGAGTACCCTAGATGCTGATGCCTGTGAGATCCCCATGATATCCCCAGTTGGCTTTTGGAAGGTACCTGTGGCTAGTATTCTTAAGCCTACACATACTTTGGTATCCACTGGGATTGGTTCCCCTCTGTTGGTTCTGTGTATGAGGCATGGACAGCACAGCTCAACAATTTGCTGTAGGAGGTCCATGTCCATCCTGTAGTGCTCCACTATCTCCAGCTCATGTAGCCCCTGGTAGGTTACTCTGGGTCTGTACACTCTTCTCCTTCTCCTCACTGTGGGTTGGTCATCAGCATTCTCATCCTTACCACCCTCAGCCTCTTCCACATATTGATTTATGACAGTGAAAGCAGCCCCTATCATTTTGTTGCTTTTGTTAAGTAAAATGTCCCCATTTGTGTACACCAGTGGTGTAGAGTTTGTGGGAAAAACCAGAGGGAAAGGTGTCTGCATAGATTATAGTAGTGTGCTGGGCTGGGCTGCTGCCTGTGTAATTGGGTGATTCTGATACATTTTACCTGCCAGCTATGCTAGTTCTCCTTAATTAACTTCCTACTGCTGTTTTCCCTTCCCATTGCCTTCCTGTTTAAGCCCCAAGGCATGCCCCACAAACACAGTGCTCAGATGTGAACGGAGTTGCTATTTCCTGTGTTTTTTTTTTTTTTGTTTAAAACCCGGTGCTTGGTGCACACACCTGTTTAGGCAATGTAAATACTGCTAGGCAGCTATAGACACACCCTCTTCCTTAGATGTGCTTAGCTAAGGGCAAACACAGGCCATAGAGCTCCAATAAGCTTACAGCATGCATGACACACCCCATTATGAAGTTATCTAGCTCTTAGGCTTACACCATGGTATTACTGCCCCTACATGGTTGGGTGCAAGATAGCACTGTGGGGAAATCTGTGATTCAGTATCATTGCCCTCATTTGCATAGGACTGACTGCTAATGCATGGTTACAAAACTGACACTCAGCCTTCCCCCTTAGCAACCACTACGCCATGGTCTTGTTGTGTTATGCATATGATTGGCTATTATGGTAAAATTATGATTTTGGTTTAAAAGCTTATTTCCAGCTTTTTTTATTATTTTCGGGCTGATCCCTTTTGCACACTGCTGCCCTACTCTTAAACGCCTGAAATCAGCCAAAAAAATATAAAAGTAAATTTTTTTCAACTATTTATCATGCCAATGGCGAAATATTTTTTGGAGCTGTCATGCCTCCGTTTTGTAATTTGCAAAAAATGTATTCGGCTAGTAACCGAATGCATTTCTGCAGTCTACACTATTCCTGCACGGACGCCTGCCTGCTTCCTGGATCACTAATTCACCTCATTTGCATGTTTTTCACCAGCAAATGAGGTAATTAGCATACACGGGCTGTGTCCGTGCAGGAATAGTGCAGGAGCACTCATGCACATCCCGGGAGCTTGTTCCTGGATCTCTCAGTGGCCATATTGCCTCTAGCAGCTCTTGCACTATTCCTGCACACTGTGCAGAGCTTGCTGAATGCTGGGGTCAGTCTGATGTGCATTAATTTTACTTTGGCCATGCGTTCTTGATCTTTAACATAGCAAAATTCATCTATACATCTTGGGATAAGTTTCATAGAGATGAATGTAAATTAGCTTAATTTGCATATAGCACATGTAAATGCCCCTGAATGTTCACCAAAAAGTTGAGCATTGCCATATCAATTAGCCAATAGCTAAGACAGGCAGCAAACATATTAGCATGCTGCAAACTTATTAGAATAAGGAAATATTTTAAAAATACACATCAAAGCATATTTCCTTATTAGGTTAAGGGTCATATTTAATAAATTTACATGTATAATATGCATACCCGCGGTGGTGGTGCTGCGGTAGCATTGTCGCCTCACAGTCAGACACTTTCCGGTTCGATTCTCAGCTAGAGTGTCTTCTGCTTGGAGACATGCATGAATAGGCGTACCTTCGTTGAAGGTTGTGCGTCAGGGCTAGTATCTCGGCACGTAAAAATCAACTACCAATCATTAGCAGACCGGAGTTCCGCTGTGGCGACCCCTAACCGGGAAAAGCCGAACGACACAACAACAACAACATGTATAATATGCATGTTGTAACAGCAATGACTGATTGATGGATTTGTGTCATTTGGAAGTTGAATTTCATGACAACTGTATTGGAAATAATTACTGATTACAGAAATGATCATTACTATGGTATAACTTACTGATTGTACATAATCAGGTATAAATGCAATAATTTACTACTGCAGTTCTGCAGTAGCGTTAAGAATATCAACAGCCATGTGTGATGAACTGGAGATTCTTGGAGTGACAGTGATGACTACAAATTGGCAGTGTTATGAGCTCATGACAATGACAGAGGGTAGGGCAAGGAAACTTTTTATGACAAAAGTGATTGCATTCATGATCTGAATGAACTCTAAGGAATGTATTGCAATTTTATGTGGCTATATTGAGATTTCTGCATGTAATTATATGGTTTGTGTTAAGTAACATTTATGTTTAATGTGGCTGGCAACAGAGCTGGATCATGCTCAAATAGGGCCTTAGACAGAGGAATGGACCAAGGCCCTCATAGTCATTATGGTGTCCCATTACTTGCCTCTCTCCACCAGTCACTATAAACACTGCACAAAACCATCAGTGTGCATACTAGTTTCTTATTTACTTTTAAAATGAAGGCAGAGATATGGATTTAATTTAAAAGTTTAAATTTATATATACATTGTTGACCAGGTTAGTCCAACTAGGCTAGTTGCAGTCTTTCAAGGGAGATCCTTGGTAGCTGTTATTCTACTAGGAGAAATTTGACAAGGTCATTGGAGAACTTCTCCCTACTCTTTTTGATAGCTCAGGTGGATATGAAAGATTTCATGGCATCTATCACTAATGCAGATAGATGAGGCCTTCGTTTAACATCTCTTTCAAAGAATGACACACTCAGGAATGTAACCCTCCTCCCTTTAAAGTGCAGTACAGTATTAGCAATCCATTTACATGGTGTGGGAGTAAAACCCACAGCCTTTTGTACCGATGGCAAATATGCTGCCTGCTGTGCTACTAACACTGCTTTTAAATTGTATACTACAAACACTAATGGCCATTTGCTAAATCAAACAGTTGGACATTTTAAATAAACATAGCATGAGTAACAGTAAACTTATCTTCCTTTGAAGCTCACATTTTTTTAAAAATGCACTGAAACTCACATTCATTGAAAATGCACTCCTGTAGTTTTGAAGATTTTTTTTTATTAAGCAGTGAAACAGTATACATAAACCAATAAAAGACAGAATTACCCATTTCAAAACATTTCAATCCACTTTTATGACTACGTGAATAGTCTGGTAGTTGGTGTAGAGGATTAAGGCTCTGTTTCCTGTAGCTAAGGTATAGGGATTGAGCATGAGGTAGGTAGTTAACTAACCTGCCATCCTTAACTAGGTCATTACACAAACATGCACACACTCCCTTCCTGCTAAAAAAACTTGTGTCTTCCAATTCTATTGCAGCACTCCATGCATTTCATAAGGATGGTAGCAAAGTTTTCTGGTTCGTGGAAGTTTCAAAGTTCATCAAAAAATCAAATGGCAGCTCAAAAAGGAAGTTCCAAAGTGAGTTTGAGAAATCATTCACACATTGCTGTGCATGCATCGTACAAAGACTTAAAATGTAATTTTTTTAATTGTTTAATTAAAATTAAATATTTTGGCAGCCCTCAGCCACTGGGTCCTAGTGAACTGCCTAGTTTGGCTAGTGCTGGATCCATCTCTGGGTGGCAGGAAGACTTGTTTTGTACTTTAAAAGCTGATTACATTCAAACTTTATTGTCAGACATTTTGATTGTGGCCCTTTGTTTGCACATATAGGAATGATCAAAGCAGAGGAAGGATAACTTCAGCCATGAGGAAGACTGTGTCCTCATGGCAGCACTTTGGGAAACATTTTTTGGTAAAGGGAGACCCAGACAGGCTGAGAAGAACCAGGTCTGGATTCAAGTAATTGTTGACATTAATGCATTGAGTGGTAGAAATCAAGCACTGGCACAATGCAAGAAAAGGGCAAATTATATGGTAGCATATAGTAGCATATGCTAGAAGCAAGACCAGGAAAAATTCAATTTCCTGTACCACTATGGTGAAGGGGTGCTGCAAATCTTACCTGTGGGGATGAAAAAGACACAAAATATGGTAGCAAAGGAATATTAGTTGGTGTGGACACTGCTGCACATTACCAATGTGTGCAGAAGCAGCAACTCTCATCTACTCATGGGTTGGTTTAAAATCAGTAACATATATTTATATAGAGAATTCAGTGCTGACAAAGAATGATCTCATTAAACATGCCACGATTAGTTATTATCAGCTGAACCTTGTACATCAGCACAGAATAGAAATGAAGGCAGTGCATGGATACATACATTACTATATGCTATTCCATTATTATTAATGTTTTCGAGTAATTTTTTTACAGGATTAGTATCAGAAACAAACAGTTTAACTATAGAAATGTGGATGATATTAGCAGCAAAACTGATGTTGCTGCTGCTGTTGATGATGATAATATAGTTATATTTATGAGGCAGCCTGAGGAAAGTGGCAGACAGTCCCCAAGTTTAATGGAAAGAGCTCTCATTCCACAACATATTAGTAACTTTGCAGGAAGTGACAGTGCATCACAAAGCCAAGCACAAGCTGATATGCCACTCACACTTCTACAGGGGGAACACCCATGCACCTCTACATCAGTACCTCCAAACCCAGAGGAACACTTTGAGGATGATGGCAGGTGTCCAGAAGTAACGGCATACAAAGGGGCTCCAGAAACAGAAATTTCTTACAGCTACAGCAGGAAACATGTAAAGCTTGGCTGCTTAACAGGAAATGCGCCATGGCATTATCAGGGCTTACACCAGTGCCATAGAGAGTCATGTAGAAATGATCAGAGTCCTCCAGGGTATGCTTGATGATTTCCAGCACTACTTTGAAATGGCACAGAGTAGGGATAATGCCGTGATCAGGACATATCAGAGTCAAGCTGGAGTGAGTCTTGCAAGGGACAGAGAACAGGGTACTGCTAGACATGTGGGAAGATCATATGCTGATACTGTTGCTTCCCAGGAATGTAATATAAGTAATCAACGTGAACAAGAACAACATATTTCATGCAGCCCATGTCAGTATCATCTACTCATAGCAGAACCTCACATTCAAGGTCATCACCATGGTCACGCAGAACTGTCAGATCAGTGCCAGCAGGATCACCTGCATCAAGTAGGTCATGACATCAGACCAGATCACTTTACAGTTGTCATGGACGCCCCTTTTCAGAATCACTTACACCATCATCTAGCCTGTCTAGAGATGTGTATGTCTCATTTGATGTAGAACTACTGCAAATCAGCTTCAGAGACACAGCTGTATGTTTAAATGGAATGGTGGGGGGGGGGGTGGTACACTGTTTGCAAATGTATGCATTCCATCTCTGTAAAACTAGTATATACACCACCAATGAAAGGTAGAAAAAATCAATGTTACATGAATTAGCATTCCTACAGGTGAATGACAGATTAAAATGAGTATCCTACCATGTAAACTTACACTACTGACCCTTTATCTTTCCTACTGCACAAATAGTAATAGCTTCTTATTTTTTTGAAGTTAGAAATTCTTATGTATGACAGCATAGAATAGTCTAATGTGCAGAACCACGGAATAATCAAAGAGATGGCACAATATAAAAAGCAGTATAATACATTCTCATTGAATTTGTAATGCTTTAACTCATGAAGTATTTAATTGCTGACATTATTCAGTGCTTCTATATTTAATTAAGGAGTACAGCAGAACTTATTCATTAAAGCAGGCAAAAATGTGATTTATTTTTTATACAGTGCCTTATAACATCACGAAACAGGAGTCAGTGAACACTCAGGCAAAGCTTTAAGTAATAATAATATGGGTAACTTTTGTAAAAAAATAATAAAAAAGAATATTTTAAGATGAGAATGTCAGATGAGCAATGACAACATCACCTGTAAAAGAACAAAACAACAAAAAAAAATAAATAAGCGAGGAAGAGAGAAAGGAGTGGGGGTGAGACAAAAGAGAAAAATTAGTATTCAGCTATACATTTATACATGCACACACACACAAACACACACACACACACACACACACACACACACATATATATATATATATATATATATATATATATATATATATATATATTTTTTTTTACTTTACAAAAAGACAGCTACCGGGCATCTTACCATGCAGGATGCAGGAAGTGATGGTAGAGTGAACTTGTCAGGCAGATATGGGAATCATGTGCACTCCCAGGATACTGGGCAGAGATGTTGGTGATGCATCCCCATACATCACACAGTGCCTGTGAATTGATGGAATGGTAGCCCTTCCTATTGCGGTGCTGCTCCCCCTGTAGACCAGAAAGGACCCTAGTTGCAACCTGGGTGCAATCTATCATATCCAGTACCTCAGGGAAACATGCCAGCTGATAAAAGGCACTCATAGTCCTGGCTCAGTCCTGAGGTGACATCAGGGAATAGATATACTGATTCATATGTGCCAAGAGTACATCTAGGAGCTGCTACAATATTCTTGAGGCAGAAGTCTGTGAGATCCCTAACATAACTACAATCTGTATCTGGAAGGGCCCATATCAAGTATAGTGACGGCTATACTTACCTTTGTGTCCACATGGACAGGAATTCCACTCATTCCTCCAGTGTCCTTTTTGGGATCAAATATACTCACTAAGACTATTATAATGCCCCTGTCCACTCTGAATTTATCAATGAATTCCTGACTGATTATCAAGGTTATAAAGAGTTATCATTTGCTTACATTTTCACCTTCTTGGCCAGCGAGCACCTCTGGGCAAAAGCAGTTTTGGTCCAGCCAAGTCAAGCAACTCGAGGCTGTAAATAGCAAAGCTAACAGCAAGTGACAGCATTTTTACCAACTGCAACTCTCACAGATTTATCTTACGGCGGTGGTGCTGCGGTAGCGTTGTCGCCTCACATTAAGACGCTGTCCTGTTTGATTCTCAGCTAGAGCATCTTCTGCGTGGAGACATGCGTGAATGGACGTACCTTCGTTGAAGGTTGTGCATCAGAGCTGGTAACTTGGCACGTAAAAATCAACTACCAATCATTAGCGGACCGGAGTTCCACTGTGGCGACCCCTAACCGGGAAAAGCCAAAAGACACAAAAACTCTCATAGATTTGGTAAGGCTTCTTTTTACAAATCTCATCTGTAACCAGTGCGGAAAAGCAGGAAAATCTGACTGTGAATCACAAATGGTGTGCAATGCACTTCATTAGCATACAAAGATTTACATTATACCTCATCTCCATCTTATTATTCACAAATTTGCATAAGTAAATACAGGGGTCTTTATGCATTTGCGTAAATGCCATCTATGAATTGCAGCTCAGATGCACTCATCCACAAACATCTCAGATAACCAAATTTGCATAAGTGACTATGAATGCCAGCCATTGTGTAATTCTAGTAGGTATTAAGTAAATAAACAGCTGCATTTAGATTGTAGAATGTTGTATTTCTATGCCGAATATACAGATAAAGCAGAAAAAAGATAATCCTTCTGCTGTAGTTGTGTGTGTTAAGCACTACTAATACTCTTCATTTTCAGTAATCCTTCATGGGGACATCTGCTTCTACACAGCATGATGATTACTAGGAAAAATCACTTTGAGACAGGGAGAAGCAGGGTAGTATTCTTTGGTTTGATAGAATCAGCTGATTTTATGCAAGTGGTAGCTCTTAGTCTACTCAAAGTCACTGCAAAAATAGAAAAAGATCACATGGAAACGTTCTACTTTGACTAAACAAATGAATGTATGCCAGACTACACCTTCCTTCCTTCTGCATTATGCAATCCATCATTGAGTAGAATGCCTACTTTGGTATGTACCTGTCCAGGCACCTGCAACATCTGCAATGTCTACAAAGCTTCTTTACAAAAATAATAGTGAGCCTAAGTTACATGATCTACATGGACTACCTGAAAGCCCTCTCATTATGCTCAGTCTCATACAGACTATCAAGAGACAACCTGTACTTGGTTTATAAGGCACCCAGAGACCCAGCATTAATGGATTTACTGCACATCTACAAGTCAAATGCTATTAGACATACCAGGTCTAAAGATCTTATCCTCTTCTTCACATAAACCGAACGGATATTGCTACTATGGAACACATTCTCCATATATGTAAAAGTAGGCCCTTTCATGACTGTATTTTGGTATAATTTAGAGCTGTGGATGAGAAATAAAAAGTTTTCTCCAGGACTGATCCTTATTCACCTAATAAGCAGAGGTAGAATTTAAACACTCTACCTTATAGTAGGGACCCCTAATACACTGAAGGTAAGAACCAAGCAAAACAATCCACAACAAATGAGAAGTATTTACGTAGTTAAGCACCTGGGTAAGAAACGGGAAATGGCTAGGCTCAAAATATCCCATGAGGATGATAGCCTGGTACTCATCTATGAACCAAAGAAGCTTGCTCACCCATGAGGATCTTAAAATAGAGCTACTATTGAGAAGAATCAGTTTGTATAGTTTGAGCACCTAGTGGCATGCCTTATGGGTGTTTCCCATGGGAGTTACAGGAGACAGCTTACAAAGTAGAGGACACAGGTTAGAACAAGTACATTCTGGAATCAATATGTGTCTCTCAGCCTGTATGGAAGTCTTTCAAGATGATTTTGAGACTATTGCTGGATGAGGACATTTTTTCATCTAGCTCAGTTTGTAACTAATGTGACCCTCATTGGAACAAGTGGTTTGTAAAATAGCCTGTCAGTTGCACAGAATTTCCCAAGTTGTTTTGTGACACAGTTGTCCTCCTTGTGAGATATTTCTTTTATAATTTTGCAATTGCAAAGACATAAGCTTAACAAATATTTATTCTTGAGTTTAGCAGTATGCTTATTAACCTTATAAAACATTGGTGTCAGACTGGGCTGAGAAATTTGTGCAAATTATTTCAATCATTAAATAAATCAGAATGTAAAAGTGTCAAGTTTTCACCTTATCTGGTACTGTTCTGAGTAAGGAATGAAAGACTACAGTTCTTTATTAATAAGTTAATTTTCTGGATCACAGGGACATGATACATATTTACCACCACTTAGCACAGAACTGGATCTTGATAGACTATTGAGCTGAAAAGCTGAAATGTCTTACTAATGTCATGCTGTCTAACCTGCAGTCCATTCCTGATACCCATTTGGAAGTGAGATTTGATCTTGTATCCTTCTAGCCCCTGGGATTTCTGCACTTTGGAACAAACTGTTCAAATAAGAGTTTCATGATTATCCTTTGCTATGACCATCCAGGCCTCTTGACTTTGCCATTTTAAAGCTTGTAAGTCCATTCAGGGTAATCTATGTTGAAGCAGAGCAAAAGCTCAACTTTCAAAGCCCAAATGAATTTCACAAGTCCATAATGCTTACATCAGTCAGTGGATGAATGTTTACACCATTCTCCATTAACCAACAATAAAATATTTTACATTATACCATTCTTTACATTTTGATTTTTTCAGTGTGGGTATTATGAAGCATTAACAAAATATTTGGCATACACTTATAAAATCCAGCAGAGTTGCATTTGATGGACTAAAATCATATGTATTTATGTTGGTGGTTTTCACTTGTTTTTTTCCCAAATATGTCTGCTAGACATGTAGATTAGCATCTCACACAAACAGCTTATATAACAGTACAGATACATATAATATAGTCAAAATACATTTGGTATTTTTACAGCACCCATATGGTAAATTAAGGAAAAGCAATACAAGTACATCACTCAAGCCATGTATAAAATATGACCTTGCATTTCGATGTATATTAGCTCATAACTTTCACTGTAGTACAAGCAAAGGAACCATATTAAAATAACCACGGTACTTACTCTGCTTTCCATCTGCTTAGAAATAAAACATGCGATAATGACCACAGCCAATGTCTATGAGCAAATGTGAGTAATCTATAACACTTCTCAATACCTCACTTCCGACTGTAAGCCAAGAACAGCAGAATCAGTACTGATGCCTTAGTTAATAAATGAATGGACTATTCTCCTTAAATTAAGATAACTAACATGCTTGGACTTAAATACATGCACAACATGTGCAGTAGGAGCTCCATACAAAGTCCCACCAGTGCTAAACACTAAAATCCCTATTAAGGCTAACACTACTATGTAGAGTTTACTTCCACCTTACTATTACCTGCCAAATTTGTCTTAAGAAGTCCTAACTATGGATGAGACATTTGTTCATATGGTGCTCTCCAGATAAGGTACTCCAGTGATGTGGTGATGACCTTGAAATGTCAGCAATCTAGTGAATCTAGAAGAAAAAAGCCTTCATTAACTTTGCTCATGTTTTTAGAATAATCTCTTAATTTGATTTATAAACACAACTTGCTAAGCACACTTAAAACTGCACAATGAGTTTATCTTGCATCTAAGAGCAACTATCAGTAATGTGCAGTTATAAAGAGAAGTTTAATCTGCTACTATATTGCTAGGTCATGCTCTGAGTTTAATAAGTAAGTATTAAGGGACAATAGGTTGTTGGTTGTTGAGTGCTAAATGCACACCTTGTCCAAGTGCATTCTGCATCATGAATACAGTTATCATACAACAGCCCTAAAATGTTTTTGTATGGTAATAAAAATGCATGTATATGTTTGCAGTTTTTATATTTCAATGTAATATTTATAAATGTAAAATTACTGTAAACAGAGAAATACTTTCTTTGACAGATGTTTCCACATATCACATTTTTTTGTGTTTTGCTGCTCAAACCTGCTATGGAGAATTATATTCCTCAGGCCCTCACCAGCTTGACCGTCTAGGTTTCCTGACCCCCCCCCCCTTGCTCATTTTGTCTGTTTACCCACAATAGCATCCAACATTGTCCCATTTGGGAGACACCCTTTCCTCAGCAATGCTAATTGACCAAATTGGTAAAATGCAATAGCCAAAAATGAAGTGACCATCATTTACGGCTGGTGATAGCTCTCCCTTATGCTCCACCCTAAATTCTTCCATACAGGCATGTACTTCAGACAACATTTGAAGCTTCTACATATATTCATGTATTGCAAATCCTGTAACATGTGTTGTGCTTGCTCCACAATTCAGAGAATTTACGGATACTCTTGCAGTGTTAGTTCCCTTTTATCCTTGATGGAATGGAAGTCTTGTGAAACAACAGTGCACTACCAGCACAAGACAGCATTCAGACATATACTAAGAGAAGCTGCTATCATATCAGTCATGATTTAAAGGTTATTATTATGGCATGAGACACATGTGACGTTACCTTTGTGTCAACTGTAGGAAAAAAACTCTCCCAGTTTTATTTTTAGAATGCTTACAATGGACTCCATAATGACTCAATTAATTACACATTTACTGAAATGGTGTACATGTTGCATGTATCAGGTCTGCAGTTAACAGTGTTACATCTACCAGAAATGATGACCTTCAGTGATTTGGGATGGTTTGCACAATGAAGAACTTTAGCATAAAATATCAATTTTGAATAGTGCATTTGCTATGGCATGTCAAAAAGGGTAAATGTGAATACCAAAGAAAGCTGCAGACCGTGTAAACCTCAGTGAGAACTAGCAAACTTTATACTAACTCAAGAGCATCCTATGAAGAAGTCAGGCATGTTTTTTTTTCCACAACTGGTACAGAGAGGGATGGGTCTGGAAAAGTTATGCTGCAAATTTTAAATGATAATGAAAACAGAAGAAAGTACAAGGGCACTTTTCATGGCTCATTAAGTTGTCCCTTTTGATGTAAAGAAAATCAAAATGTGTTGGGTTCTATCCCCACACTAGGTGGTAGGGCTCATGTGTGCAACATGACAGTATTAATGTGCTTGTAAGGAGCCATCCTTCAAATGAGATAATAAACAAAGGTCCTATCTTTCTGTGCTAATGGCAGCTCAGCTGTTGCTAACAAAACTAAAGCATGTGTTAGAGAAAGAAACGTTTTCATATTTCAAAATGTAATAACAAAAATCAAAATATCAGCAAACGTATTTTCCAATAAATAATTTACTTACAATAAAGAGAAAACAAAAAAACATAAAAAAATAAAAATCCATATATTGATATTATATAAATTTTTGTCTCTCCAGTTATCCGACAATACTTATGCATGCCTCACAGTCCTTTTCATCACACCACTCTTCATTCGCCAAAGAATTTCTATATTTCCCTAGCCACACTTTCTGTGCTCATACAATAACTGCATATTGTGTTTTTAGTTAGTCACATTCCACATTTTGTATTGTCAATATATTATATACTATATTTTACAGTATTCATAGGATCATAGGCTAATAGGAAATACAAGCCAACGCTTTATGTGACCATTTACCCCTTGCCAGTATTCATCCTTACACTGTACTTCCCTTACTGAGAACAGCTAGTACAGTCAAGTCAGGAGTGAATTTGTGAGTACCTGTCTAATGATCCAGTTCTTGTTTGAAGGAAGATGTGCTCACTTTGCTGTGAGTCTATTCCAGAGGTAGGGAAGGTGTTGTGTAATGAATCTTTCTCTCCACAATGTTTAACTTTTTGTAGTAGTTTACAGATCATTGATGAATCTGTTGAACAGCATTGGTCCTAGTACAAATCCTTTTGAGGCACCTATATTTAGTGGCAAGAAGGTGAAGAAATCATTATGTCCTGAAAAAATTTGAAACTGTCTCAGAATGTTCCACAACACTGTGATGTCTTTTTTTTAGTTTTATCAGGCACAAAATAACACTGCCTGCAAATAAATCCAAATTGTCTTGATTACCATACTGATTATATGCTTGAATTTCTGAGTCCCATATTTATTTATTTATTTATTTATTGCCAATGGTTCTAAATATAACACAAATAAAAAAGGGGAAAGAAGATACCCCTGCTTGGTTCCTCTATTCAGATACAACATATCGGAGAGGAACCCTCCCACTTTGATTTTTGCCTCTGCTGATTCCTCATAGATCCTCTAATTAACCTTATTATTGTATCAGAGAATGCAAATGCTTCAATTGCCTTACTCATATAATCCCAGCTTACTATGTAAAATGCTTTCTCTACATCAAGACCCACCAATGACAGCATTATTTTCTTCCATTCTGCTTCCCTCTGTATCAACATTGTCCCATTAATGTTGTTAAATGTTTGTTTCCCTTCCACAAAACCAAACTGATCTATTTCTATCAATTTTTGCAACATCTTTGCCATTCTTTTATCCATTACATACATAAGCACTTTGTAATCATGATTTTAAATTGGAATGGGTCTATATGAAGCTGAATCTGATGGGTCTTTTCCATCTTTATGTATTACAGCCACCATCGGCTTTTTTCCAGGATGTTGGTGCTTTATCTCCTTTTAAAAAAACTGTTAAACAAAACTCTTTGGGTCTTTTATCACTTTCTTCCCTCCTAGCTTCTACTGGAATACATTTTATTCCTGGAGACTTTCCTGTAGACCGGTTATATATCACTGTTTTTATCTCTTCTCCTCCTATCTTAACTGTTGTGGCTTATCTATCTCTAACCTTGGCATATTTAAGCCTTGCATAAACATTTTTCCATTTGTGCTTTTGGTTTGATTTCCCCATTTCTCTTCTTTATACATAGTTTCATAAAATTTCTGAAATATGTCTAATACCTCTATAGGATCTCTTGTTATTTTTCTTGTTATGTGATCCCTAAGTTTGGGAACAACCCTTTCTACTCTCTGATGCTTAAGTCAATGTGCTAAAAGTTTTTGTGCTCTAGGGCTATTATCAAAATCAGTTACTTAAAAGTCATCTTTCTAAACTCATGCATATTATCCAGATACTCCCTTATTTTGTGTTTAACACTCTGCAGTTGCAGTTCTTCTTGTTCATTGAGATTCTCCTTATTCTGCAATACTTTAACCTTTGTCAGCCCCTCTAAATAATTTTTGTTACTTCTTAACCATATCTCTTTTTGCTTTATTTCTCCCCTATTTTTAAACTCAACTTTAATTTTATTCCACTCACTAGCTATACCTTTTGGAGTACTATCTATCTTCCTTAATAACATCTGAATGATTTCCACTATCCAGTCCTTAAAATACCTCTCATTTTAACAGGTAGATGGGGAAGCACCAGTGTCTTATTTTTCCTTCTTCATTACCCTGCATTTTTATCTTAGTTATTATTGGCACTTGATCTGAAAGTGTTATTAGATATCAAAGCTCTCAATTAAATGCCCATGTTCATGTGAAATATAATTTCTATCTAGTCTAGCCCAGTTATTGGACCTTGTGGAATAATTTGTAAATTATTCTCGAATTCCTACTACTGAATTCAGGTCTTCCATACCAAATATTTTCATAAATTTCTTTAGAAATTTACCCTCTTTTGTTATAGGTTCATAGGTTCATAGGTAGTTACAAGGCTATCTGCCTGAAGGCATTTATAAGCCTAGCCAGAATGTGTTGGCTTTTGCCGCCCCCTTAGATTAGTTCCCTATGCCTCTGTCCAGCAGAGCCACTGAAGTGATCCCTGGGGTAAACTTTCTGTTTCCCATCCACTCGTCAAGGTTTCTATTGAAGACTGTTAGTGAGGAGCTCTGCCTAATGTAGATTGGAATCTTGTTCCAAAGCATGGGAAGTCTCTGGGACAGGAATCTATCCCTCCACCATGTCCTGTTTATTGTTGTGGTGAGGTTTAGATCCCTAGAGTGTGTGGCTCGAGGGGATATGGTTTTCTTTAGGTGGAGGATGTCCATCAATTCTGGGTTGGACATGGCCTTGTATGTCAGGCAGAGATCTCCTCTGAGTAGGCGGTATGCAACTGAGTACAGCTGGAGTTTCTTCAGTTGAGCTGCATAGGGCATCTGTTTGAGGCCAGTAATTCTCTTGGTGAGGTACTTCTGTGATCTTTCCAGCTGTTGCAGGTGTTTTGTAAGGTACATCCCAAATGGGGCATTGTACTCTATGATGGGTCTGAGGAGTAATGAGTAGAGGGGCACAATGACCTTTTTTGATCTGGATGTGAACCCTTTTGTGATTAGGTGGGCCACATAGAAGGATTTTCTAACCACTTTGGCAATGTGATTACCAAAGGAGAGATTACTATCTACTTGGGTCCCCAGATCCCTTATTATATCTTCCATATTTAGGGGACTACCACCTATGTAGTAGTTCATGGGTACTTTGTTTTTTCCAAAGGGGATGACTATGTACTTTTTTTCATTTAGCTTCAGGCCATGATTTTGACACCAGGTATCTGTCTCAGTGAGACCCTTTTGGAGGATGCCTGTGTCAGCTAGAGAGTCAATTATAGCCCCAAGTTTGCAGTTGTCTGTGAACTTGGTCAGCCATAGTCCTCCTGTGCTTGCCTGTACCTCTGAGAAGTATATGCTGAAGAGGAGGGGTTCTAGGACTGAGCCCTGGGGAACGCCACTTGTAACCGGTTTAGAGTTGGACCTAGCTCCCGCAACTCTCACCATGTGGGTTCTGTCTGTGAGCCAGTTGACAACCCATCTTGAGAAGTGGGGGTTTATGTTCAGGCTGGTGAGCTTGTCTATAATACCAGAATGGGGAATGGTGTGGAAGGCCTTTGTGAGGTCTAGGTAGGCTGTGTGTACCACCTTTCACTCATCTATGGCCTTAGTAACTGTCTCAAAGTAGTCCACCAGGTTTAGGAGGCATGATCTGCCCTTAACAAAGCCAAACTGGGTAGGGTCCAGTGTTTGGAGGTTCCCAATGTCTCTGTTAATGAGTCCCATGATGATGCGCTCCATAGCCTTGTGGACAAAGCTAGTCAGGCTTATAGGGCGATAGTTCCTGGGATCTGTTATGGCTCCACCTTTGTGGAGTGGAATAGCCATTGCTGTGTGCCACTCCATGGGTATGTAGCCTGTGGAGAGGCTGAGTTTGAACAGTGTGTTTAGGTGAGGGGTTAGTTCGTCTTTGAGCTCATGTAGGACGCAACCTGGGACACCGTCCGGTCCCATTGATGCTGTGTTTTTGGCTTTGGAGAGGGCTATTTTAACTTGAGTGTCTGTGATTTCAGGGGCTCTACATTCTTCTGGTATGGTTATGGCCCCATTTGGGGGTGAGAGGAGGGGGTGAAGTTTGCACTGAACCTGTCTGCCAGGATGGTAGCGATATCAGTCAGTTCAGTGTATTTTGTGCCATTCTGCGCTAACTCAGAGCAGATCTGAGCATTGCCACTTTAGATTCTTGACATAGTTAAAGAATGCCTCGTGGTTATCTTTGGAGTCCTCGGCAATTTTTCTTTCGAAGCTCAATTTGGATGATTTTATGAGAGATTGTAGTTTCTTGCTGATACTGATCAGGGATGTCTTCCCTTCTTGGGATTTTACTCTTTTCTGTACTAGTTTCCTCCTTCTGTTGTATAGCTTGTTTATGGCAGGGGTCCACCAGACTGTTTTTCTTTTCTTGGAGGAGTGAGTCTTGGTTTTGCTTGGGATAGCATGATCCATGCATTCTTGTATGTGCCCATAGAATGCATTAGTAAATGATTTTGCAGCTTGGACAGCACTATTCTTTAGCATGGGGGCTTTGAAACTTTCCACATTAGTCTTAAGTAACGTGAAGTTTGATTTTGAAAAGTTTTTCATGGTGGTTTCCTTGTCCGGGGGTGGGGGCGGAATGTGGATATCCAAAGTGATTTGTTTATGGTCAGATCTAACCAGCGATGGATTGACCTCCAGTGTGGAACACTGGTCACCCATGTTGGTGATGACCAGGTCCAATATGTTGTCACCTCTGGTGGGAATTTTGACCAGTTGATCGAGGGTGTTTGAGTTTATAAATTCTAGGAATTGTTTGGCAAGGGAGTTAGTACTTGGGTAGTTCTCCCAATTAATGTTTGGGTAATTGAAATTACGCAATATTAGGGTGTTTGATAGGACCTTTATTTTTACCAGTGTTTCCAGAAACTCAGAATGGGGATCCTGGGACAAGGTGGGTGATCTGTAGCAAGCTACAATTTGAATTGCAGTTTTGTCCGTTAGTTGCACACGGATGATCTCTGAATCATCGTGCTGTGCCACTAACCTGGAGGTGTGGGTATCCTTGATGAATATGGATATGCCCCCACCTTTTGTATTTTGGTCTGGGTTCTGTTGCTGAAATGTATGGTATGAGTTGTAGCCTGGTAGTTCTGGGATGCTCTCTGGAGCCTTAAACCAGGTTTCTGTTACTGCACATATATCGATTTGCTCCATACTGAGGAGTGCCTCAAGTGCGTTAATTTTGAGGTTTAAACTTCTGGCATTGAGTAGCATTACCCTCAGTGTTTTGTTACTTGTGCTATTTATGGTGGTGGGTTTGTCTTTTGAGCATTGCCTAAAAAAGGCACTATGAGGGTGGCAAGAGCCTTGGCCAGTATTCGAAAGCCTAAGGGTGACAGGTGCAAGCCGTCTCTAGTGAAGCAGTGTGGCTTGTCGTGCATGTCATCCCAGGTGAACAGACACTGGATCCCCTTTGAATGACACCAGAAACTTAGCCAATTGTTGAAATTGATCACTTTTTCTTTATACTATGATATCATTTTTGCTGAGGGCAGGATGCTACTCAGGGTCAGAATCATACCAGCCTAGGCTATGTGATCAGAGAGTTCTTCCATGTTTCTTTTCATGTAGCCTAGGGAGGTTTGGCTCAAGTCATTCACACCAACATGGACAATGACAGAGTCATATCTGTACTTGTTCTGGAGTAACCTGAGTGCTTGTGTTATGTGGCGAATCCTGGCACCTGACAGACAGCTAACAGTAACCTTCTCCTTATTCAGCTTAGAGACTGGGACGTCAGTGTGCCTGACTATAGAGTCACCTATTACTAGTATGTTGGGTATGTTATTTTGCTTTAAGGGCTGTGACTGTGTGGCACACTGGTTTTGTGAAGTATGTGTTTCATGGTTTGTGTTTGGAGGTGGAGGTTGCTTGGATGTCTGCTTTGGAGGTCTCTGTTGCTTTTGCAGATTTTTATTTAGAGCCTCCAAGTATGTTTTTGTGCATTTATGTATGTTTTTTGCCGGTGCTGGTTTAATGGGTCTATGTGAGACTGGTGGTGTGATGCAAGTATTTACCTTCTCCACTTGACTGTCTGATCCAGTCTTGGGTTGAGAGAGCTTAGCCTCCAGTTTGGCTGTATAATTGCATCTATTGCATGTATTAGTGTTTGGTGGTAGGAGGAGAGTGTTGTCTGTGTACATGAGGCAGTTGTAACATTGCCTCAAAATGCCCAGATTCATCAGTTGGACTGGAGAGTACACCTGAAACTGCCCTTTGGATGTGCCTGGATAGGTACAATGAACTGTTTTACTGAATGGCTGGTAAGGTCGAATAGAGAGCCTTGTCCTTTTGTACAGTGTAGTGCGGTCTAGTGCTACGATTTATAACTGCTTTCTTTGAGTTTTGAGCAAGTGCCAGGCTGAGAAATGAATGGCTTGAGTGCCTAAGTTGAAAGTTTGTCTAGTTCCAAGGGAAAAATTGAAGAGGAGACTTTGTGGAGCCGGGAATAGTTATACCCTAGCTAACCAGCGCTGCCCAGCAAGCAAAACCAGGCAAATGCATTTTTTATAGCAGGGAAATGAAAGAGATAGAAATTAACCCAAAATGGCCAATAATCTACTAATTTCTGGGCTGAAACCACTCCTGTAGGGACAGATAGGCTGCTCAAAGCTCCCCTCTCTCACAGGTGAACAGAGAAACTTCCTTCTATCCAAGTAAGGTAAAGGCAAACACAGAGATTTGTAACACAGCCCTGAATTCAGCACTAACCTGAAAACTGGACTATACTAGCTTAGAAAGGTGGGGATCAAGTATATATATATATTATTTTTTTCAGAAAATAAAGCAAAGGCAATAAAACAAACACTTTAAATGCACAGAAAAGGGTACTTGTTGTTATATATCTCAGATCAGAGTTGTAGTCAATGACCCTAGTAATAAAGTAGGAAGAAACACAAATACAGTAAACTCAGATGAATAAAGTGCAATTATATATATATATATATATATATATATATATATATAAAACGATAGAAAACCAACAAACTGATTTAAACAAGTTACCCAATTAACCAGAAAAAACTCAAAACTGAGCCCTGTTCCAGCAGTCTTCAATCAGACAAGTTCTAACTGCACATTCCTGCCACTAGGGTGCAGGGGAACCTTCTCCAAAAAACGATGGCCTGGATCAGTGCTTAAGTTATACAAACAAAGCTAGATTCAGCAGGTCTGAATCTGGTCTATGCTACAGCAACAAGGCGCACCAATTTCAGAAAGAAACAGTTCAAATAAGCAGGCACAATAAGCCTGTGACCAGAAATTCCCAGCTCAGAAGGGCAGAATCCAGCTTCTCTTCCCATAAGAGTGCAGACCACAAACCTTCTTAATGTAGAATAATTGGCCTGAAGCCCAAGTACTTAAACCAGAACTAATACACTTTTAGAATAGCAGACACTGAACTTTCAATCAGCAATTCCAAGCTTTGAAGGATGTAAGCTACCTGTCCTGCCACAACAGTGCAGACCACAAACCTTCTTAATGTAAAACCACTGGTATGAAGCCCAAGTGTTAAACCAAAAGACTTAGAATAACAGTTACAATTTAATCAGGCTACTACTAAGCAGTAATAAATGCAGCAGAATAAATAAAACTGACTACTTTTAAGAAAAGGCAAAAGCAAAATAAAGTAGGAGTAAACACAAATACAGTAAAAGCAGATGAATAAAGTGCAATTTGTTTTGTTTAGTAAAGTGCAAGGAGAGAGGAAGAAAGAACCTTAGTGGGTTGGCCTTCTCAAATCTTCTCTCTGTATTAAGTAGAGTGAACACTAGACTCAGAATATGATCTCACTGTACTCGGTTAAGTGAGCAAATGAGATGGACCTACCTGCTCCCCCAGGTACATTGTTGCAAATTAAATTCCATTCTCTACTTATAAGTAATATTCCCTGCTGAAAGCTGATTTTTTTTCTCCCAAAAATGTATTAAGCTCTATGATAGCAGTTTTAGATAGACTATAAATAGATGTCGGCATAGTCCTCATCCATTGCCAGTAACTCCTTACTACCACAAATCTACCATTATAATCTTTTTCCCCTCTTCTATCAGTATTGGAGCTTCTCTAGCAATTGTGTTAAGCACTCCTCTTTTCCTTTGTCCCTGATATTCTGCTGAATATTCATCATGAAATCCTTTCATGCTCAGTTCTTTGCAAATGTGCCTCGTATAGCATTTCTATTTTCACTCTGTATTTCTTAATATAATGAAAACTCCATTCCTTTTTGTCTATACCTGTGAAACCATCCACATTCCAAGATAATGTTGAAAGTGTCACCATTATGATAAGAAGTCATTATTCCCACCTATTATATATGTCAGTTTTTGTTTAAATGTGTCTTTCCAGCTTTTGTGATACATGCGCCCACTAATGTCCAGCAGGTTGAATCTTTATATATTTTTTATTACCATTGCCATTTGAATCTATGTCACATTTTGCCAGATGCTTTATTGTAATGAAAACCCTAAAAAAACACACACAGCCAAAACACCCCATACCCTGTTAAAAATACAGACACACTAAACTATGGGGGGAATTCAATAAAGCTTACATGGAGTGATTGTCCATGTAGGCATAGTGGCACAGTCCCAACATAACTACTTGCTGCTGAGCGATCCAATAAACATAGCAGAGGGGCGTGTACAAGTGTGCGGACACAGAAGTGTCTATGGAATGCAAATCACTTCATAAGCTTGTGAAATCCATGCACATGATGGCGATTTGCAATTCAATAAGAAGAAAGGCACCCACATAAGTGCCATGTTGATGTCAGAAATTTACACAGAAAAAAACTTGTGCAAAAATTTAAATTTTAAACAAGGGCTGTAAAAGTCCCAAAAAAAAGTTGGATACTGCACTGTAAGCATGCAAATTGCCAAAACTATGGCCAGTGAGTTCAAAAAGCAATGTATAGCATTAAAAAAATTATTAATTTTTTTAATGCATATATTACATTTGTGTAGTCTCTGCCAAGATCAAACTTCAACAGATACTGGCTGTATTCCTGCCTGTTGTACCTAAATAAGGCTGTTTTCCTATGCTTTGCTGCCACTGGGCCATTTTTAAAAATGCGGCACTCTGCTTAGCACTGTGCAAACTCACTGAGCTCAGCCGAGCAGTGCTTAAACTAGTAATTCTTAGCAATGCTCAGTGGTGCACAAACCAGCTTAGCTGACTTGAGGACTGCTTAAACAGGGTTTGCTTACTCATGCCCAAACCAGCTAAGCAGAGCTGCGTGTTTGCTAAGCAGTCCTAAAATGGTCCTGTTTAAGCACTGCTTGGCTTGACTTAGCAGTGCTTAGCAGAGCTTAGCTAAGGGCAAACCAGATTTAAAAAAAAAATTAACAAAAATGTAATTATTTGTTCATAACTGCTACTTTATTATTATGTGTATGTATTGCACTTCTATATTTCCTTACCTTATGTATTTTAATTTCTTTATCGTGGAGTGTGGATTTTAGGTATTGTACACTTGTGTGTAACTGGATATTTTCTCCTTGGGTTGCCACTGATAATGGGCTTCTGGCCCAGCTGGACTAACCCAATTAACATATGTCAATACATACATCAATAAAAAAATTATAAAACTTTGCTAGCAGATGTAAAAGCTGCATGGCCTGTCTCTGTATTCTAACTATACACCTACTGCACACAGAGCTGTGACTTTAACCATTCAGCTATGTGGAGATGATGACTACTCCTATACATTTCTATATAGCTCTCAACTATATTTAAGCACTGCTGAGCACCGCACTGCACCATGCAAACACACTCAGCTATGCTTAAATATGACATTTGAAGTTAAAATTACAGGTATCCAGTTTCTATTTTTAGAAGTCTGGCACATGTACATTGCTAAGAGCTGTACCATGCTGCATAAACACACACACAAAAAAAGAAAAGAAAATATTTAACTTTTATAGTTCAGTGCCATCTGGCACTTTGACAGTGCACGGGGTGTGTTACTCATCTCTGGACACTGTAACACACACCCTACACTGAACCTTGTTACAAGGCTCTCCCTCAGTAGCATGCCTTCATTAATATGCAAGGCGTGCTACCAAAAGGGAGCTGCAGACATGGCCATAGTACCCTCTGTGTAGGACTTACACAATTTCTACATGGAGTTTATTAAATCCCCACCTATGTGAATCTTTAAATAATGAAGATTGAAACTTCCTAAAAGGAAACTTTATCCCAAATAGACAGTTACAAACACAGGCCTTATCTGACTGAAAGCTGAGATTATCCATACTAAGACACATTTAACTGTTTTTGTTCCTACTCACTGGAATTGGTGTTTTTGTTTTTATTCACCTCTCATATGCAAAATAAAAAAAAAAAACAATTTGCATGCTTGAGAAAACATGAGCTTTTAGCCTTGAAGAAACCATTGCTTTGGCTTTTTATTGCTCTATAATCAGCATGTCTCAAAGGAAACATAAGAAAAATGTAGCCCTGAGCTGCAGGCTTCTAAATATAAGATGGAACATTTATTGCTAAAGGAAAATGCTTCATTACATTCAGTGTTTTCTTATTTATTGTTTCCACTTAAAACTTGTTATTAGATTAAGACACATGCCTTAATCCAGACATTCACCTATGCAAAAGTCAGAGAAAATGTGTCAGATCTACGTATATTATAATCTGCATACTTTTGCACCCCGAGTCTCACATCAACAACCCAGGATTAAAGCCTATTAACTTAATCATGCTTTTGTATAGCCTTTTTTCTCTTTGTAATGCCTACATTTCTTAATACTAAAAAGAAGAAATAAGAAAAAGAGTATTGGTTTACTTTAGTATATTTATTACATGAAACAATAACTAAAATGTTTTACTATAAAACATGCAATATAGATCATGACAAGTTTTATAGAAAAAACTGTTAAGATCTGAAATTGATTTACTTAGAGTTACCCTTTTCCTTCCTCTTCCCCTCTTCTTTTTGCCTTTCCAAACATTAATGACATGAAGTGAGGCATAAGCCTTTCAGCTCCCTACATGTTTATCAAAGTCAGGAAAAGTCCATTCCTTCTAGTTTCTCTTCTACAGCCATCTTTCATAAATGTGATTGATGCTTTGTAATCTCACATTTATACATTAATTTCCATGTCACTGGTCTTCTTTCTATTCATTTTGAACTCCCAGCTCCAGACACAAATTCAATCCCAAGGTACTCCTGGCTCTTCTAGTCAACTCCCATGCTTTTCTCTGTCTCTCAACCTTTTCCTTTGGAACCTTGGAAAAAGTTTCATGACCAAAGTCTTTTTATCTGCTTTATATCAATTTATTGAGAAGCCTAGTCACTTTCTGCTTGATGGCTCACTTTTTGTTGGACAAACTTTTGTATTTCCACCTTATTCTGTACTGCATCAAAAATTACTTTGATCCTCCAGGAAAAAAAAATCTTCTGAAAACAGCTGAATACAATATCCTCAGTCATAAACCTGCCTCTCAACATTACCTGATTGCTGGTGTAATGATCCACCACTGCCAACCAGTAATCAAGGAGCCTTAATCCTCACCACTGACAACAGTGGGGGATGTTCACCAGGAGGATAACAAGTACACACACAGTATTTCCAGTTGCAGCTCTCTCACACACAGTATTTCCAGTTGCAGCTCTCTGCATTAAGTGCAATTTCCTTTAAGAGCACACAGAGACCACAGTCATTCTGGGGCTGGTTTCTCCCTCTTGCTCCAGATCCCCAGTAGGACACCCCACTGGCACAGCTACAGAGTTGAGATCTCAGCTGAGTGAATAATCTAAGACCTCCAGCACCCTCTCTCTCCAACCAGTGCTTCATGTCCCTAACTAAATTGCTGACACACACACTCTTTGAGGTTTTATTTACAGTCTCTCACACACACACACACACACACACACACACACACACACACACACACACACACACCTAGGAAAGGCTGGCACAGGTTTACTAGCAGCTATGCCCCTTCTGCCCAGACTATAAGGTAGTTACTGCTGCCACCAGTCAACTCCCTTTCAGCTACTTTAATGCCCTTAACAAAGGGTGTCCAGTCTTACTGTGTAATATTAATATTAACACAAATTGTAGTTTGACCAAGAGCGAGGTTATTAGGAGTGTCCAACACAGTGCCACAAAATAAATATGCAAGTACTCTCAAAACTTAAATATCTCTATACAGATCAGCCACAATGAAAGGTTATAAATATATTATATATATAAATATATTAAAAATAAATAATAAAAGAACAAGACACTACTAAATATATATTTATAGTGACATCAGAGTTCAAAACCACAGGAAATATTTAAAACAACATTGCATGACAGTCAAAAATAAATAAAGAAAAATATCTAAATTAAGCTTCACTATATTCCTGACTCAATCTAAGAGAATTAAACTATAAGAACTTATTAATAGAGCAAGGCAGATGTGGTGAATTGATCTTCTAGTTGATGTTAGGTCCAAGACAGAATACAGAATGCTCAGTCTCACTAAGAGATTTCTCAACCCAATATCTAAAATATTACTGCTGGGATAGCTGGCAAAATGACATTATTTCTTGTCATCTGACTCCTAGTTCTCAGGCCAAACAACCATTGATGGCAGCTAGTAGCATTTAGCATTTACCTATAAAAATAGATTGACAAGGGCTTCTCCTTAGATCTCTGGCAAATGCTGGAAGTCATAAAACAATTGCATTCCTTCATGCTTTCAAGAGTAGTAATTAGTTCACCCTAAAAACAATACAGAACATTTACTAGTACAGACATTGTGTCCCTTGCTACATTGAAAACTGAAAAATACCATCTTTTATGGCCTAGCCATAAAGTAATCTAATTTCAGGTATTTTTCTGAAGTTTGCCGGACTGAAGCCAACCTTCAGTATTCCAGTTTCCACTGTTAAAATGTATACATTTATACAGTTACAATAGTGCATGTACATTTCTGTTCTCTTCCAGGTGGACACACTGTGGATCCATTTTAAACACAAGCATTTTACAAATACCTTTTCAACACACACATGCACACACACACACACACACACACACACACACACACACACACACACACACACACACGTTTGTACATGCAGTTTGATATACACATGGCATACAGTTCCAATACATTTGTAACACAAGCATCTTTTATAAATCATTTTGATATTCATCAGTGACATATAATTATTTACAAAATTCCAGCTAGCTGGGCTGGCAGTATCTCCTTTCATCACAGTTGGAATAAATGTGTTTCTCTTATACCTGGTGTACATAGAACAACCATTTTTCACAAACACTTTACTGTCTCCAACTTTTAATACTTTGCCCTTTTGCCACTGTTTTGTCAGGACCAACTCTTTCTGCTGATAGGATTGTATCTTTACTAATACAGGTCTTGGCTGCTTTCTCGTGGCCAGGTTTGGAGCACACAAACAATGTTCTGTTTCAATGAACAGATCCTGCTGTGAAATACCAGTCTAGTTGCTTATTTGTGCCTTCATAAAGTCATTACAGTCTGTTCCTTCCAGTTTCTCTGGTATAGCAGAAAATATCAGATTTTACCTATGTACTCTGTCCTCTAATTCTACCGTTTTTTGAAACATCTCTTCTTGAGCAGTCTCATACTCAACCAGCCTTTTTATCATTTTAACCTCTGATTTTTGTAGTTTTATTAGTTCATCTGAATATCCGTTTAAAGCTTCTTCCATTTTCCCAGTCCTTTGTTATTTGAGTTGATATACTCCTTGAATGTTTCGTTTATTTTAATCAGCTCTGAGCACACTTGACTTATTTTTCCTCTTGATTACTGAATGCCATGTCTTGTATCAAAGCTATAGTTGAACTTTTTGCTGAACAGCGGCACGATTCTTCCCAGTCAGTGCTTGCTCTTCACCTTTTCTAGTTGATTTTCTTTCATTATCTCTTAGTTTCTTCTTTGCTGGCATCCAGGCAGTGTACTTACTAGCCAGTAACTGAATTTACTAAAGGTGACAGAGTTCCTGGCCCTTGTCTTTCAGTTTATTTATTCCCAATAGGAAAGCTGAAGTTAAGCTGTGGGTAAGTGTGCATCCATCTTAGAAAGACCCTGTTATCTTAAACTTAATCTAGAGAATGAGGTTATTCTTTATTCTCATGAGTCTGGCAGGAATACATTGGTTGAGCAAGTCTGTGAAAATACTGAAAATAATGAAGTAATTTAATTCTTTCTCAGTAAAATGGGAAATAGGATAAAAAATACCAGCCCATCGTGTTTATGTTGGAATCAAGGTATTCCAGTGAAATATGTTAAAGCTGTTTGGCTGCATTGTATTTGGTAGTTGGTAACAGGGAACATCATAGATGATATAGGTAACTGATAATCACTGAGGTAATTTGCAGAAGTGCCTTTGCATGTTTTGTATTGCAGGCTTTTAGCCATCATCCAGTCAGTGATATTTTTGTTACAGCTTTTATATCTGTTCTTTTGAAGTCTTCAGTCACTTGGTTGAACCTGATGATAAGGCAGTCATTGATTACTTCACTGGAGTTTGTTTGCCAGCTGACATTGAAGTTTCGATCAATAAGAGTTTCCCCAGGATTCAGCAAGCTCTGCACAACATGCAAGAATACTGCAAGAGCTGCTGCAGGCAATATGGCTGCCGTGCAATCCAAGAATAAACTCTCGGGACGTGCACGAGCACTCCTGCACTATTCCTGCATGGAAACAGCCTCTGTATGCTAATGACCTAATTTGCTGGTGAAAAACATGCAAATGAGGTAAATTAGCGATCCAGGAAGTAGGCAGACATCAGTGCATTAATAGTGTAGATTGCAGAAATGTATTCAGCCAGTAGCTGAATACATTTCTGCAAACTACAAAACGGAGGTATGACAGCTCATAAAAACTCATGTATTAGAAGGGTTAGGCATGCCAAAGGCCATAGGCATGAAAAATAATTTCAAAATTATAAAAATTAACTTTTTTTGTTGGCCGATTTCAGCAGCGGTGCACAAACGGGATCGGCCCGAAAATAAAATAAAAAGCTGGAAATAAGCTTTTAAACCAAAATCATAATTCTGCCATAATAGTCAATGGCATGCATAACATGACAAGACCATGGAATAGTGGTTGCTAAGAGGAAAGGCTGTGTCGGATTTGTAACCATGCATTAGCAGTCAATCCTATACAAATGAGGGCAATGATACTGAATCACAGATTTCCCCTCAGTGCTAGCTTGCACCCAACTGTGTAGGTGCATTAAGATCACAGTCTAAGCCTAAGAGCTACATGACTTCATAAGGGGATTGTGTCATGCATACTGTAAGCTTACTGGAGCCCTGCAGCCTATGTTTGCCCTTAGCTAAGCACAGCTAAGGAAGGGGGGGGTGTCAGAAGCTGCCTAGCCGTGTTTACATTGCCTAAACGGGTGTGCACCATGCACCTGGTTTTAAAGAAACCCCCCCTGGAAAATAGCAACTCTATTCATATCTAAGCACTGGGTTTGCATGGCGTGCCTCGGGGCTTAAACAGGAAGGCAATGGGAAGGGAAAATAGCAGTAGGAAGGTAATCAAGGAGAACTAGCATAGCTGGCAGGTGAAATATATCAGAACCAGAAAATTACACAGGCTGCAGCCCAGCCCATCACACTACTATAATCTAAGCAAACACCTTTCCCTCTGTTTTTCCCCACAAACACTACACTACACTGGTGTACACAAATGGGGATTTTTACCTAACAAAAGCAACAAAATGATAGGGGCTGCTTTTGCTCTCATAAATGAACATATGGAAGAGGCTGAGGGTGGTGAGGATGACAATGCTGATGACCAACCCACACCGAGGAGAAGGAGAAGAGTTAACAGACCCAGGGTAACCTACCAGGGGCTACATGAGCTGGAGATAGTGGAGCACTATAGGGTGGACAGGGACCTCCTACAGCAAATTGTTGAGCTGTGCTGGCCATGCCTCATACACAGAACCAACAGAGGGGAACCCATCCCAGTGGATACCAAGGTATGTGTAGGCCTACGTATACTAGTCACAGGTACCTTCCAAAGGCCAACTGGGGATATCATGGGGATCTCACAGGCATCAGCATCCAGGGTATTCCACCAGTTCCTGGATGCCATGTCAGCACATGCTGGTGAACACATATATTTCCTCAACACCCGTGAGGCGCTGACCAGCAATATGCATCTCTTTCACCAAATAGCAGAATACCCTGAGGAAGTGGGTGCTATAGACTGCACACACATACACATCAAAGCACCACCCAGTGAGCGGGGTAGAGTCTACATAAACCGCAAGGGCTTCTCTTCCATCAACTGCCAGGTCATGTACAATGCCCAGGGCATTATAATGAATGTGTGTGCTGGCAGCCATGGAAGGTATCACGACTTCAACATCTGGCATATATGCAGCTGTACCAAAGATTTGCCAATGGGGACATCCCATATGGCCACCTAGTGGGGGATGTTGGTTATGCATTGGAGCCGTGGCTGATGAAACCCATCAAAAATGCACACACACCCGAACAAGAACTACATAATGATGCACGTGCACAGACCAGAAGCGTAACAGAGTGTGTGTTTGGGATGCTCAAGTCACGGTTCCGGTGCCGGGACATATCTGATGGAGCCTTGCAGTACTCACCAGTTACATGTACCCAAATTGTTATTGTATATGCCATGCTACGCAATATGATCCTGTGGAAACAGCTGCAGCAGGAACAGCATGGGGAGGGCCACACAGCCCCCCCACCATTGCCAAGGTCAGCACAGGCACAGAATGACTCAGAGGAGGAACAACCTGAGCCTGCCCCTGTATGCAGAAGGAGGTGTGCCTAGTGTGCCCAGGCCTTGGCAAAGAGGCAACACATAGCACATACACCGACACAGTAGGAACCCAGGGAATGACACCTCTCTCTGATTTGCACATACAGTAAAAGGGATGCCAAACATGACACTACCTGTTCTTAACCATGTATAGGGAGTGTACTATGTGCATCTGACATAGTCAGCCCTCCAGCACCATCCTCAATACTGGCATAGCCACAAGTAAGTCACTCTCACTATCAATTTCTGAATGGAGTAGTATGTTCTGCTACTTATATCTATGGTATGGATGTGAGCAAGCAAAGGAATTGGGTGGCTGAATGGGATGGCAGCAGATATATATTGGCAGCATGAAATCCATAACAAATACTGGTGTCAACATAGTAGGCAGTACTAGACAAGGTAACAAAACCCACTGCAGTGCATGTGGTGGGCCAAATGTGTGTCCATAGGACACACGCAAGCGTTAAACGAAAACTGCCAAACAAACTGTTAAAGTTGAAAACCCCGAAGGAAGCTTACTGCAGATGTGATATAATAATCCAATAAACAAGCGATAGCTGTGAAAACCGTAATGTTAGCACTTTTATTAAACAAGAACTTTCGGAAGGTTTAATCAGCGTGTCAGTGAGGCTCACATACCCAAAAACAGTTTCAGCCAGCAGAACATGTGTAGACAAACATAAGCCAGCAGAACAGGTGTAGATGAACACAAAGAAAGGCTGTGCTAAGGCCTCCGATTGATGGCAATGGAAAACAGCCCCCCCCTCCAGACCTACACAGACAGACTACAACAGGTCATGCAGTGGGATGTTAGTTCTGAAGAGTAAGAAGTCTGAAATTGAAATGTAGGTCAATCAAACCTAAGACCTGTACTACACTCAGATGCCTCTAGTCTGCTTGATAGGTCAGAATACAGAATGAAGTGGAAGCCAACAGAGTACCTGAAATAGTACAGTCATAGCAAATGTTTATAGTTGTCAGGTATGCCCCCCCCCCCCCCCCCCACAATCATACGTGGAAATGTAGTAACATGTATGTGTGGATATAATAACAGTGAGCACAGATTACCTGAGCTGGCCAAAGTAGCAGAATAGATTGTTGCACATGTACAATATGCAGGGCTCTGTGTGTTGTATATTGTGTGAAAGTGGCCAGCATGTAGGCATGGAGGGTTGTGTCACTGTGGCCAGTAGCCAGTACTGTTGATGACAGAGCCAAGTTCTCACAACTGTAGTGCCAAACACAGTGCATCCCAGCAAGACACAATCCAGCAGTAATCCATACTAATTGTTTGGATGTAATATCTGTCACCATCTGAAAGATGGCCATGGCATGAATGTAGGCCCAGACATACAAACAGTACACAGGTGAAAGTACCCTAGACAGAGAGTGTATGAAATGTTACTGTCAAATGGACACACCTTTGCATTTGTACATGCAGATTAGCAGCACATTAGTTGGCTTTGTAGTATGGAATACCAATGTAGTCTGGCCAAACACTGGCAGACCACAAAAGGCACAAGTATGAAGTAATGAAAATAACTGATGTCCCCTCACAAGCCAGCATAAGTGGAATGCCCCGCATATATCTGTGAGTCAGCTGCAAGTAGCTTCCATAGCACAGATGCACTCAGCTCACCCCACCATCAGCCACAGGTACCTCACAAGTCACATCCCAGCTATTGGGAATGAGTACAATATGAACCCCCACCTCTGTATGGGAATATCCACAGAATGCAGTATGCTGAAGAGGTGTCCCATGTAGGTGTGTCCCTAGCTGTAAGCAGCACCCACCCTGCCAGCATCCACACCAATGGATTAATAAGGACAGAAACTATTGCCATTAACACCTTGCACACCTACCCTGTCACCCCAGGGGAATACAGTGGTTGCAGCCTGGAACTATAGGAGTGAGACAATGCATTGGCCTGCCACAGATGGCCTGAATCACTATCAAATGCCCTACAGTCCTCTGTCAAAGGCCTGTGTCTCACCCGTATTGTCAATGTATGTTATCTCATGAACTCCCAAATAATGACATAACACAGTCCACAGAACACAATTGCAAGACCATGTTGATAAATCCCTGTAGCATGTCCACCATGTCCTACCGAATGAACTGTAGACCAACCCCTAAATATTGCTGGGATGAAGTGATAACTATAGGGATACTTATCAGATATCATGTGCATTATTTTAGGAAGAGGATAGAATAACAGAGTGGGGGTAGAAGCATGGATGCCATGGAGTGTGTGAAGTCTGAAACTCAGATGTGTGCACATACTATCCCTGCCTGCAAACACAGGAATGGGTGGCTACAAACCTGCTCGTAAACCACAATGTGAAGGCGTAATGACCAGAAATATGATCCCTGCCTCTGGGTAACCTGTGTGAATCTGTACAGCTGTGAGGTATGGCCACAGAGGATATGGCCATTTTGTCACGTCGATAGATGTACAAGCATGGTATCCTCAGCCACCACAGTACCAAGGTGCTGAACTATTTAGACAGACCCATCAGCAGGTGTCTGCAGCTCCCCCTCGAGAATGGCATGATTGTGCAAGAATATGTAGGCTCAGACCACAATACTGGACACAGCTTCATTCATCTTGTATTCCCCAGGAAATTACTGCAAGCAAATACGTATACCTGTTGAAACTCCACAAAAATCAACAAATTGTTGAACAATAAATCCAGTAGCACAATAACAAGTGCCGGACCACCATTGATTAAAATCCAACATTTTATTATTATAAAAGAGTAAGCGCTTTCCGCTATGTAATACTAGCCTTCATCAGACAATTTAAAATTCACATTGCATCAGTTTTAAACCTTGTGGCATATTAGCAATTATCTAATTAGCCAATAGTGATCCAACTCATTAATTTTCAACATCAGTATGAACTTACTCAACATAAACTTTCTCAACATAAAATGTAGTTGTATGTAGTATATTTCTACTGTTAAAAATTAATATACCTATATATGCTATATATGTATTTAAGATATGTCTTTAAAACTAATCCAAAATATTAAATATAAAAATCACTGCTAAATAAAAATATATGTATATTAATTCATTAACTTAGTATATACTGTTTACTGAAACAATATGTGTATAAACTGAAATTATAACTGTGGATATCATCTATTAAAAGCTCTAAGTTTTAAAATGCTAGTAATGGAGATAGAATCATTTAATCCTGGACATTGTGTGGCATTCAAATGAACCTGCCACCAATATTCTTTGGAATCTAATATTAATTTCCATGGGCCTCTCCTAGGAGATGGCCATACTTGTTCTAATATTATGAAGCCAAATTTATGTGTGTCATTATGTAATATGTGCCTGAATAAAGCATTGTTAGTTGATTTTCTAGCAATATCATGGATATGCTCGTAAATGCGTTGTTTTAATTTACGCTCAGTTTTGCCTACATAGTAGGCCGAGCACTGTCCACATATTGCAGCATAAACCACTCCAGAAACATTACAATTGTATTTACTTTTTACTTTTACAAAAATCCCATTTATATACACATATTCGGCTTCAATAATATACGAACAGTAATTACACATATTGCATTTTTTCATACATCCATTATTGAAACGATCTGATATAGTACCCGTATTACACCAGTCCTTTAAATTTTTATCCCTTTTGTATATAATTGAAGGCTGCTTTCCCAATGTATTTTCCAATTGGATTTCACCCCTAAATAAAGTCCAATTTTTCATAACTAGACCTTTTATACATTCAGAATCTTGCGTATAAGTAGTAATAAATGCCAAATTACCTTTTATAATATGCCTGCTATCATTAGCGGTACCAAAATTACTGTTACTATTAGTTTATACGATTGCTGTATGTTGATTGGGAACTATAAGTTCTTGCTGGCTACCACAACCAAATACTGTATTTACTAGCAATGGTTTATAAAACCCATTAGACCTTTTTGTTATGACTTCATTTAATATTCCATCCACAAACTGTTGTGGATAATCTCTATTTAAAAACATATTTGCTATAAATTGGCATTCGTTCACAAATTCATCAAATTTTGTAACCATACGTGCGGCTCGAACCAATTGGCCTTTTAGAACCGCTTTTTTTATATGTTAGGGGTGATTACTATCAAAATGCAGAATTTATTAGAATAAGTTTTTTTACGATATATGTTGGCCTTTAAGGATTTATGATGTGTATCCTTCTGTAAATGAATATCCAAATAGGCTATACTATCATTTCCAATTTCATGAGTAAAAGACAAAAATTCAGTAGTGTTATTTATATATTTAATGAAAACCTCAATGAATTCTGCTGGGCCCTTCCAAATGAAAAACAAATCATCTAGAAATCGACTATATAACTCTACATGCTGCATAAATTCTGATGGAAATAAATATCTCTTTTCCCAAACTGCCGTGATAACATTGGCATACAATGTGCCCACAGGAGAGCCCATCGCTACCCCCTTGATTTGTTTAAAGTATTGACCATCATGAAAGATGTAGTTGTTAGTTAATACCAATTCTAACAAATCCACCATGGCATTGAGATAATCTTGAGGTATTGGTGTTATTTCAAAAAAGAAGTCAGAAAACCAAGTAATACCTAACTGATGAGGTATACAAGTGAACAAATCTTTTACATCCACCATAATGAAAATAATATTGTCCACATCGCCGATACTTAAACTATTGATCCTAGTGAGAAAATCCCAAGAGTCTCTACAAATATATACTAAACTTTTCTCTTTTAATGTTACATCAATATATTTTGCTATGTAATAAGTTTTGGAGCCACCTGCATCTACTATAGGACGCATTGGTGGACTTTGCAAATTTTTATGTAATTTAGGTGCTCCAAACATTATAGGAATCTTGGGATTATTCACTTTCATATATAGATATGCTTCATTGGTTATCTGTCCTTGCCAAAGCATGTCTTCGAGAGTATAATCAATTCTAGAATAAGCAATATTAATTTCATTAATTGAAACTTCTGTATATGCTTCATCGTACAATATATCTGTTAACTGTTGGTTATAATCAAACAAATTCATTATAACCAATCCACCACCTTTATCCGGCTGCATAATACGGATGTTGCCATTGATTTTTAGATCATTTATAATGTCTCTTTGAACTTTCGTAAAGTTTGTTGGCATCACTCTGTCCCTTTTATCCTCTCTTTTGTTGTTAGTACTGATGTGATACCTGAAATCAAGTTCACATATTTCCTCAAACAGTTTTATTTTGGGATGAAGGGGTGGATTTGTGATGCTAGGTATACGACAAAAATTGTTATTAAATTCCATGGATGGGGCTTGCTGGTGTAAAACAGCTAAATTGATTTTCCTGGTGAAAAGTTTTAACTCTGTAACCAGATTAGTTATTTTAGCCCTTCTTGTTGGAACAAAAGTGAGGCCTTTACTGAATATATTCGCTTGCCCAGTAGCGATGACAGCCTCACTATAATTATAAATGTGAAAATCACCCTTCATATTGGAAATCAACTGATATGCATTTACTGTATTTTGAGAATTATCTAATCTTACTAGATTTAACTGTGGTTGCTGCGTGAGCCAGTCCTCTGCTTGTTCCATACCCGGGAGCTGTTGTTCCTCATTGTGTAATTACCCTTGTTGCGAAGACGTTCCGAGCGCCGCAAACTGCCATCCTCTAAAGGGAATTCTTGATTATTGCTATTTTCTTGCATTTGCCCACCATTTTCATCCCCGAATTGTGAATTATTGTGTGTGGCTTCTTTCCGCCATTGCCCTCGCGTTGGTTTTGGATACGCCAGCCTCTTGGAATAGTCCACCCGATCTCTCTCTAATTTACGGTTCTTCCTTTCCACCACAATATTACTGTGTTTGTCTATTTGAGTAAACACCTCTGAATATTGATAATGGCATGCATTGAATGCCGATTGTTGTTTAATTTTAATGTCCATGCCTTGGATTTGCGTATTAAGATCTTCCATTTCAATATTATTATGCTTTATGAGAACTTGTAAAAACTCGCACTCCTGTCGATCGAATAATTGTAGTAGCTCCTTATGAAGTGCGCTGTTCTCCTTTAAGCCTGTAGGATACTTCCAGTATCTCAGGCCCTTAGGAATCTGTTGTCCTTGGATACATTCTTTAAAATAAGTATTTTCATGTACAAATCTACGATATCGCCATACAAGGTCATGAAAATCATCCACCATTTGTGAAAAAGTAGGGGTACTGGTGTTCTTATCAACACCATTATATCTGACTTGGTTAAGCCATTGTTGCAGTTCATTAGCATTGAACACCATATCATTATTGTGTAAATCATCCCGCTCATGTGGTGGCATTTGCCCAGGAGGAATACTATCATTACTAGAGTGGATGGGAAACAGAAATCTTACCCCAGGGATCACTCCAATGGCTCTGCTGGACAGATGCACAGGGAACTAATCTAAGGGGGTGGTGAAAGCCAACACATTCCGGCTAGGCTTATAAATGCCTTCGGGCAGATAGCCTATTACCTACCTATGAACCTATGAACCTATAATTGTTGACAGAGTGTGTAATGTGAATATGTACCTTGGCCTGTGTACAGACTGTGGTAGATGTCATTGTTCTTGGTCCTGTACTATGTGATGTTGCATGCTGCTGCAGTGTATGGTACCCTGTCAGTGTACATGTCTGTTTAGCCAGATGGACACATGTCCCATGCCACAGTCAGGCATCAGAATACTCTGTGAATTGGCTCAGTATATGTAGGGTTGGTGTGTGAGTGACACATATGAGGATGGTATTGTTCAAACAGTCCATATACTGTAATATTAAGTACGCTTACCATATGTGACTGTGGCTGTGTTCAGATTGGTTGTGGGTATGCACTTTCACACAGGTGTCTGTTACTCCATGCTGTTACATGCCTGTAGAGCCTGCTATATTTGCAGGTACATCTGTATTCTCCCATAAGAAATGGGGACCAGTGTTGTGGCAGTCTGCCTGTAGTTTTCACAGTGCTTTATGACATGCCTAGCACCTTAGTGTATTTACCCAGTGTGATGTGATGTTATGTGCAGATATTTGTCACATGTACTGTTGCAGGGCCACCATAACTGTTGTGTATTTCTAACAAAACAGTGGGATGCTGTACAGATGTATGTCTCTAACTAGTGGATAGTATGTGGGCTTGTGACCTCTGCTCCTCCAGTTATTATGTGTCAGGACAGACAGGTGTGTGTGAATGGATAAACTGTGTGAGATTATCTATTCCAGTATTTTCATGATATCCCCATTTACATGGCTGTAAACGTCCACTTTGTCAGGCTTGGTCCACACATCTTGCACTAAGGGGTGCTGTTTATACCTCTGGACTGATCGTAGTGTGTCAGACTGTCCATATTTTTTGGTCATATCTCTGCTGTATTCCACAGGATCATTACTGTGATTTGTGCGGTACTGTACTATGATGATCTTATGATGTGTGTCAGTAACTGATGGCGTACATGTCAATATCAGATGTGACTTCCCACACAACATTTCTGTTAAGACAACCCCTGTTACAGTAGCAAAAGTCTACATCTATAGCTGCAATACTTACAAGACATCCCCTTGCACTAAAAGGTTGTGACTATTGGTACTGGGGTATAACTCCACTACATGTTATAGGTTCATACGTTCATATGTAGGTACTAGGCTATAAGCCCAAGGGCCTAAGTACGTCTAGCCAACAAGATTCCCTGGCTTACGCCACCCAAGAAAGTTAATTTCCTGTGCCCTTGTCGAGCAGAGCCACAGAATTGATCCCCAGGGTGTATTTCCTATATCCCATCCACTCATCAAGATTTTTTCTTGAAGAGTGCTAATGAGGAACTTTGCTTGACATAGATGGGTAGCTTGTTCCAGAATATAGGAAGTCTCTGGGACAGGAATCTATCCCTCCATCATGTCCTGTTTATTGTGGTGACAAGGTTTAGGTCCCTAGAGTGTGTAGCTCAGAGGGATTGGGATTTCTTTAGGTGTAGCATGTCCAACAGTTCTGGGTTTAACATAGCTTTATATGTTAGGCAGTGATCTCCTCAGAGTAGGCGATATGCTACAGAGTAAAGCTGGAGTTTTTTTGAGACAGTCAGCGTAAGGCATTTGTTTGAGGCCAGTAATCCTCTTTGTGAGGTACTTCTGTGGCCTTTCCAGCTGCTGCAGATGTCTTGTGAGGTACATTCCAAAAGAGGCGTTGTACTCTATAATGGGTCTAATGAGTGTTGATTAGAGGGGAACAATGACATCTTTTTTCCTGGATGAGAACCCTTTTGTGATGAGGTGTGCCACATAGAAGGATTTCCTGACTACTGTGGTAATGTGATTATCAAAGGAGGGACTACTGTCCACCTGGGTACCAAGGTATCTTATCACACATTTGACATTAAGTAGATTGCCGTTTATGTGGTAGTTCATGGTTACAGAGTTTTTACCCAAAGGGGATGACAATGCACCTTTTGCCATTGAGCTTGAGGCCATGCCTCTGACACTAGGCATCTGTCTCAGTGAGGCCCTACTGTAGGATGTTCACACCATTTGGGGACTTGACTATGGCTCCTAGTTTGCAGTCATCTGCAAACTTCATTAGCCAGAGGCCTTCTGCATTAGCCTGTACTTCAGAGAAATAGATACCAAACAGGAGAGGTCCCAGGACTGAACCCTGTGGTACTCCACTTGTCACTGGTTTGAAGTCAGATTTGGAGTCTGCAACTTTTACAGTGTGGGTTCTCTCAATGAGCCAGTTGGCAACCCATCTTATGACGTAAGGATTTATACCTAGTTTAGTGAGTTTAGCTATAATTCCAGAATGGGGGATGGTGTTGAAAGCCTTGATGAGGTCAAGATAGGCAGTGTGAACCACCTTACCCTCGTCTATGGCTTTGGTGACTGCCTCAAAGAAGTCAATCAGGTTCAGCAGGCATGATCTGCCTTCCTCAAACCTGAACTGGGTGGGGTTCAGAGTATGGAGGTTACCAATGTCTTTGTTTCTGAGTTCCATGATAATACGTTCCATGGCCTTGCAGACCAGGCTCATCAGGCTAATAAGACAATAGTTCCCAGGATCAGTGGTGGCTCCCTCTTTGTGGAGTGGGATAACTGTTGTTGTGTGCCTTTCAGTGAGCACAAAGCATTACATGAGACTATGATTGAACATGGTGCTTAGGTGGGGAGCCAGTTCATTCTGAAGTTTGTGTAAAATGCATCCTGAGATGTTGTCTGGTCCCATGGATGCTGTGATTTTGGTTTAAGAGAGTGCAGCTTTTACCTGCATATATGTGATTACAGGGACTCTGCATTCTTCCTGTATAGATACGGACCCTTTTTGAGTGGTGAGAGGGGGTCAAGTTAGTACTGAACCTATCTGCCAGGATGTTGGCAATATCAGTTGGTTCTGTAATTTTCATGCCGTTGTGCTTTAACTCAGAGCAGATATGGGTTTTGCCACTGAGATTCTTGACATAGCTATAGAATGCTTTGTTGTCGCCCTTAGAATCAGTGGCAATTTTGTTTTCATAGCTAGCTTTGGAGGATCTTATAAGGGATCCCAGCTTCTTACCGAGCCTGACCAGGGAACTCCTCCACTCATGGGATTTTACAACAGTTTCTTCCTTCTTTTGTAGAGTTTGTTTATGGCAGAGGACCAACAGATTGGCTTCGTTTTTTTGGAGAATAGTGTCTTGGTTTTGTTTGGGATAGCATGATCCATGCACTTGTGTAAGTGCTTATAGCGTGCATTTGTGTAGGATTTAGCAGTTGTAACTGTATTGTCCATTTGCATGGGTGTTATGAAGTTCGCCACTTTTGTCAATGAGCATGAAGTTGGCTTTGGAGAAATTTTTTACAGTGGTTTCCTTAATGGTGGGTGAGGGCCGGATGTGGATATCTAGGGTGATTAGCTTATGGTCTGATCTGACCAACGAGGAGTTGACTTCAGGTGTGGACCACCGGTCACTCATGTTGGTAATGACTAGGTCTAGGATATTGTTGCCCCTGGTGGAGGTGTGGATAAGTTGATCCATGGCATTGGAATTTATGAATTCCAGAAAGCTTTGCACAAAGGAGTTGGTACATGAGTAGATTTCCTAGTTAATGGTGGGGTAGTTGAAATTACCCATTATTAGGGTGCTTGGTTGAACCCTAATATTTTCTAGTATATCAAGAAAAGAGGAGTGGGAATCCTGGGGCATGGTGGTGGATCTTTAGCAAGCTACAATTTGGATTGCAGTTTTGCCCAGAATTAGTTGCACTTGGATAACCTCGGATGCATTATGCTGAACAACTAGCCTGCAGGTGTGGATATCCTTAATGAATATGGACACACCTCTGCCTTTGGTGTTCCGGTCAAGGTTAGGTGGCTGAAAAGTGTGGTATGAGTTAGTTGCACTTGGATAACCTCGGATGCATTATGCTGCGCAACTAGCCTGGAGGTATGGATATCCTTAATGAATATGGACACACCTCCACCTTTGGTGTTCTGGTCCAGGTTAGATAGCTGAAAAGTGTGGTATACGTTATAGCGTGGTAATGCAAGTGTTCTCTAGAGCCTTGAACCAGGTCTCAGTCACTGCACAGATATCGATGTTCTCCATTTTAAGGAGTGCATTGAGTGACTGCATTTTGAGATTTAGACATCTAGCACTGAGTAGCATTACCCTCAGTTTTTGCTTGCCTGTTCCTGTTATGGTGGTGAATTTGTCATTTGAAACTTGCCTAAAAAAGGCACTATAGGGGCGGCAAGAGCCTTAGCCAGTATCCGGATCCCAGGGGCGACAGGTGCAGGCCATCTCTGGCAAAGCCTCATGGTCTGTCGACCATGTCGTCCCAGGCAGACAGATACTGGATCCCCTTAGAATGACACCAGAAGTTTAGCCAATTGTTGAAGTCAATCATTTTGTCCTTGTACTGCGATATTATTCTGGGTGATGGCAGGATGCTACTCAGAGCTAGGGTCATACCTGCCTGGGATACAAGATTGGAGAACTCTACCATGTCTCTTTTCATGTAGTCCAGGAAGGTACGTCTCAGGTCATTCACACCAACATGGACAATGACAGAGTCATATTTGTAACTTGTTGTGGAGTGACCTGAGTGCGTGGATTATGTGGCAGATCCTGGCACCCGACAGGCAGCTGACGGTAACCTTCTCCTTGTTTAGCCTTGTGAGTGGGACATCAGTGTGCCTGACTATACAGTCACCTATGACTAGTGTGTTGGGTATGTTGTTTTGCCTTATGGGCTGTGGTTTTTTGGCACACTGAGTCTGCGGTCTATGTGTCATTTGGGTTGTGTTGGGGGATGGAGGTTGCTTGCATTTCTGCTTTGGAGGTCTCTGTTGCTTGAGCAGATTATTATTGAGAGCCTCTGCGAATGTTTTTCTGTTGTGTGGATTTTAGTGGGACTATGTGATGAGTGTGGTGTGGTGCAAGTGTTTACCTTCTCCTCTTGACTGTCAAGTTCAGTTTTGGTTGGAGAGAGCTTTACCTCCAGTTTGACTAGATAAGTGCATCTCTCACAGGTTGTAGTGTTGGGTGGATGGAGGAGAGGGTTTTCTGTGTACATGAGGCAATTGCTACATTGCCTCAAGATGCCCAGATTCATCAGCTAGACAGGAGAGAACACTGGGAGCTGACCCTTGGACATGCCTGAATAAAAAACTACTTTCCTCTAAACAAGTGAGGAAAGTGAGTATAAGAGCTGTTTTTTCTCTAAGCAAGTGAGGAAAGTAAGTACAAAAACTGTTTTCCTCTAGGTAAAGAGGAAGGTTGAGTGCTGTAGTAATTTGTAGCTTATTTAGTGCTAGCAACAAGTTCTGAACAGGTGCTGAGCATGAATAAGCAAATTCAAGTACTAAAACTAAGAATCTGTAACAGGATCTTGTGGTAGACAGGATACCTAGTGCTTACCACTCCCACTGATAAGCTAGAGTGCTTCCCTCCAACACAGAAAGGCCTGGGGGGCTCAGAAGCTTACAAACAGTTCTGGATACAGCCAATCTGTATGTGGACTAGACTAGTTTCAGGAAAGGTGGGAAACAAGTATAAATGCAGGCTTTTAAACCAGAATGTTGCAAGAGATGGAAAAATAGCCCAAATGGCCAATAAACTACAGTTTCTGTGCTAGAAACCA
>NC_056726.1:612132699-612142699 GCF_019279795.1 Protopterus annectens
TCTTGAGATAGACAAGGGGTTGTATTGCAGTACTGGTCAATGTGTGATGGTGGGTATGTCAGAGTATTATCATGGGTTTTCAGTGAGTACAATATCCACTGTGGTGTGTGGGTGCTGGGTATACTGTCTTTATACCATGGTACTCTCAGTACCTGTCCCATGTTCCACTGTATTGGGACCACTGTCACCATCAACCATACAGGTATCTGATAACACTATCTGGCCCAGTGATGCATGTGCTGTGTGCAACGTATCTGTAATAGAATGGACATACTGACAAGGTAGTTAGCACTGATAAGCCCAGGTCTCTCAGATGTGTATATGACTGTTATGTATTTTTCAATGTGTATATGACAGTATGTCACACTATGTATTGCTCATAAACAATCAGTACATCCTCCATTACCATACTGTACAGGGCCTGGTGATGTTCTTCACTTAACATGTAACCTGGAACACACATCATCCTAAAAGCTGTGTGGTGTGTGCAATTAAGGCCACACACATCAGTAGCACTACATACCTAGGTAGGGGTTCTAGTCCCAGTGTTGCCAAGTAAGAGTGTGTGTGTATGTGAAGGGATCTACTTCAGTTTGCAGAATATACATGTCCCAGGAGGTCATCTGTCTGAGAATTGCCTGGGAAATGCTAACATTTCACAGGTATCATCCTGTGGAAATTCATTCCATCACAACTGGTAGTAGATGTGTAAATGGTGTCAGCCCCACTGTATAGCTGTACAGCCATACTGGGGTTAGTATATATAGCTGAGTGTGGATCTTGTGGACACAGCCACCATCAATGCAGTCATTGCTGAGTGTATCCCCCCCACTTAGCTGGCTGTAATACTGCACAGTTCATGTTAACAGATTAAGTAGTTGTCAATCACACTATCTGTGGTTCTACAGCACCTCACACCCTCCAAAGGGTAGGGCTGTTCCACCCACACCAGCACACCTATGTTTACCGAGTTGAGGATTGCACTATATTGGGGAAGCGGACACATCCCCTGCCAGTACCATCGTCAATGACATTAAACTAGCAGACTGCTTATTTCCCAATCTGTTGTGCCTATTCTATCTTGGTGGAATTACATAGGCTAAAATGGGTTCTGTGCACAAGTACATACATCCATGTGTATAGTATTCCATGTGTATTGCATCAGCACCAAAGCCTCTGTGTATGTTATACACAAGTAATCCAAGTGGTGTAAAAGCCTAAAACAGCCAACCAGACCAAACAAATCAAAACAAAACCACGAAGTTTGCTGTTAAATAGGCTACGTGCTCAAGAAAGTCCAAAGTAGCGAATGGAAAATTCCACTTTATTAGAACAAAGACACTAACGCTCTTCAATTAAAACAACAATATTGTGCGTTTTCGTCTCGACTAAGCGAGACTTCATCAGATGTGTGGAAGTTGTGCAAAAAATACATATATATATACCCTATTCCTCTTACAATTAAGGAAAGGTGCCAATGATATTTGTTCTCAACATTTAAAAAGACAAATCAGCTTAACATACTCATAAATATTCATGAGTATTCATGTGTTACGTCAAACATTGAAGAAACACCTGTATACATTAAACTCCTTTCTATATACGGACATCCCAACAGTAAACACTCAAAGTGTTCATAATACATGAGAAATGCAAGCGTTAATTAAAATCAACACATATCTATTAAAACACAAAAATATAAACTACATATTCTAACTAAATGTGCAAAATCAGCTAAGAAAAATGGATCTCTGTTCAAAGACGGACGTCTGTTATAGCTATGTTGTTTATAATCAAGCCAACAAGTCAACCCACTCTCTAAAGAAATGTATTATATGTAAGTGGAAACAATATAGGTAAATGTTTCAAAATACATAAATATGAATAATAATAGTAATAAACCTACTTAAATAAAAACACCTTGATAAAAACTATTGGTTAAAAACGCATCAAAAATATATGTAAGTAATCTATCTAAATGTGCAAACTTGCATGTGCAAAATTTCATCATAATAATTTAATATAAAAATATATATAACTTAAATATCTTATATATTTAATTTATATATTATTACTATTATTATTCATATTTATGTATTTTGAAACATTTACCTATATTGTTTCCACTTACATATAATACATTTCTTTAGAGAGTGGGTTGACTTGTTGGCTTGATTATAAACAACATAGCTATAACAGACGTCCGTCTTTGAACAGAGATCCATTTTTCTTAGCTGATTTTGCACATTTAGTTAGAATATGTAGTTTATATTTTTGTGTTTTAATAGATATGTGTTGATTTTAATTAACGCTTGCATTTCTCATGTATTATGAACACTTTGAGTGTTTACTGTTGGGATGTCCGTATATAGAAAGGAATTTAATGTATGAGGTGTTTCTTCAATGTTTGACGAACACGCATGAATACTCATGAATATTTATGAGTATGTTAAGCTGATTTGTCTTTTTAAATGTTGAGAACAAATATCATTGGCACCTTTCCTTAATTGTAAGAGGAATAGGGTATATATATATGTATTTTTTGCACAACTTCCACACATCTGATGAAGTCTCGCTAGGCTTAGACGAAAACGCACAATATTGTTGTTTTAATTGAAGAGCGTTAGTGTCTTTGTTCTAATAAAGTGGAATTTTCCATTCGCTACTTTGGACTTTCTTGAGCACGTAGCCTATTTAACAGCAAACTTTATGTTATACACAAACATGTGGTGCGTACCACCCAGTACACTTACCATTGTCCACTGTAGAAGGGCTGCTGACATCAGCCACCATGCTCTCACCTGTATACACCCCCAGACCTCAGGCATGTGGTACCTGCAGTAACTGTTATACAGACCTGTGACATGTGTTCAGCTATACCCAGGATATGGCAGAGTCAAGGTGTCACCACAGTGCCATACCCTTGTAGGAAACAACAGCAGACCAACTTCCTGTTGACACATGGACACCTACAACACAAACAGAATACATTATGGAGACTGCAATCGCTCAGTGCTAATAACAGCTATAATGCATAATGGCTGGACAGCTACACTTCCTGGAATGTAAGCATTAAACTTTAGTGCTGAAAACATTTTACGCAGCATTACATTGGTACACCATAGTACAGTCACCCTGTGCATCAGAACTATATTAGCCTGTCCCTACATTGATGTTATGGATGACAGGGATGTGGCACAAGTATCATCATATGCACACGGTGTGTTGTTAGTTTGCCAGAGACCTAGGCTGAGCCATATGTTTGACATTGTGTGTGTGTGTGTGTGTGTGTGTGTGTGTGTGTGTGTGTGTGTGTGTGTGTGTGTGTGTGTGTGTGTGTGTGTGTGTGTGTGTGTGTGTGTGTGTGTGTGTGTGTGTGTGTGTGTGTGGGGGGTTTAATTATTAATTGGGCTGTTGTGATGTGGTATGTGTAGGTATGGGGTTGCCCTAGCTGTGTTGGTGATGTGTGTGTGTATGCATGCACACAGTTCTGCCATGCGTTTGTTGGACAGCTGCAGACTGTACCTGGTTAGGTGTGCAGTTCACTGTCTCCAACCACAGATATGAGAACTGTGCCTGCCAGGGGTTCCACTGGCACCACCAGGTACAAGCCACGGTATGGTACTCTCCCCTAATAATGACATATGTCTGCTGGATCCAGGTCCATCTTGGGACTGGCCAGGGCCACATGCATGTGGCTTGCTGTGTTGCGGTGTGGACAGTGCCCACCCTGCAGTGCTGGAGCTGGTACTGCCTCTATGGGAGAGGCTCTGACTTCTTGCATGTCCACGTTGACCTCCAGCTGTTGGTGTTGCTGGCCTACATCCACATGGCTGTAGCACTACTCCCACCATATGCTCAAGCACAGACATTCCATGGTCAAGGATTCCCACCATCTCACCCAACCATCTATCCATGACCTTTGCAAAATAACGGTGGGCATCTGCAACATCACGAATGTTGTCAATAACAGCTGAATGAGTAGCCCTCTTTAGCCTCAGACTCTGTCTGGTATACCATTCCATAAGTGCCTGAATCTCCATGATGGCCTGAAAAATGCATCTGGTGGCACCAGATGTGGCACTTCTGCCAGAGGCATGATGACCAGCAGCCCTCCTACGAGCACCCTTATACATCTGCCTGTGTGGTACCCTGCTGGACATCTGGCTATGGCTGCTGTGTCCAGACACACGTGCCATAGACACCACACTGTCCTGTCCCATACCACCACCCACCAACTGTCTCTCATTTATGGCCACTGGTGATGGGGTATGCATAGGCAATGTGATTGTGTGCGGGGATAGGCTGGATAACAGTGGGATGTCAAACGATGGTTCAGCTTCAGCCCCTGACAACCCTGCCTGTGCCTTAACACACCTGTCATCATTATCAGTGTTTGTATGGGCACTAACATCAGTTTGCCTGCAGGAGGGACCCTGACCAACTTCGCCACCTGTGAGGGGAAAACAAGAAATGCACTTTAAGACCTGTACGTCATTGCTTAACAGTACACACACACCCATACACACACACACACACACACACACACACACACACACACACACACACACACACACACACACACACACACGCACACGCACACACACACTTACAGATGAAGTTGCACAAAGATATTGCACTCTGACCTCTCATTACCCATCTGTCAAAATGCATGACATATGGCACTCAGCATGCAGTGCAGCTATAGAAAAATCCCTGTTACCAACATTATACATCTCTGTGATGCATGTGTTGTGTTAGTAGGTGATGCCCCTTCCCCTGGAACACACTGCATACATGTACACAGTATTGCTGTGCACCTGTTCAGCACCCTGGCATGTACTGTGCACCATACCTCACAGGTGTACACACTATTGCTGAATATGTATATGTGTCTCAGTTATGTTTTCTCTGCTGCTCCTAGCCATTATGTGTTTGTTCGACACATACCTGGGATGATATGTGGACAGATGTCATTTGTGAATGCCTGATGTCTGATTTACAGATCTCATCATCAGCGGTGTATGTATGGCCAATAAAATAAAATTACACTGACAACCTTCAAACCTTACTGTGGCAATGGGGAGTGTTCACACCCTTAATGACATGGTACCCTTTTCCCTGATATGCCATGGGACCACATTACTGCATATGTTAACATCACACAAACCTGATATGTGACATATGACCTGTGCAATCAAATGCAGTATCAAACAAATGTGTTAGATGTGCAGATGCTGATTGAGATGCATACAAGTTGTGGGTGCATATGTGTGCACACCCTTATCATGATGGTTTGTTGCACCAACTGTTAAGTGTACTACAGCAGTCACTATTCCTGGAAGGGGTATACTAGCATGGGCCATCTGCATTTGCCAGTATTTGGTCACTCTGCCCTACAACTCTGCATGGCTGCAAGGTCAACTCATGCGCATAGCCCTTGGAAGTCACACAGTGCTGTCCCTATAGCTGTGGAGTCAGGTTTATGTCTGCCACAATTCATGACCTTGACTGTGTGAAGATACAGCCATTCTTAGCAAGCTTTGAATGTCTGCTTCAGTTCACTGTTGTGTTTCAGGATGACACCCCCTCCCCATTCTCAGCCTTTTTGCAGATGCTTGACAAGTATGGGCTACATATGTGTGTCATTTTGCAGTCTCCCAAATTCTGAACACCATGTGTCCCGGCCTAGTCCCTCATAATGAATGGTAAACATACAAGTGCACACTGGCACCAGCAAGGTATAGATGAGGATGGTGGGCCTGAGGTGGGGTGAGGTGTTGGTTCTGCAGCACATGTATCTTAATTGATACTGTCTGTAGGTTTCCAACTTGGTCTTGGTACACCAGTACACATTGCAACACATGCCTTTGGGGGACTTTTGATGTTATGCATAAGCTACATGTAGAGAGCCCTGGCTGATGTTTGCTGTGGAACAACTGTCCCATCTGATTACCCTAACCCATGGGCCACACTTATGCAGAGTCCAAGTGATTGTCGACACAGGTACTGCACAGCAAGTACTTGCTTAGCCATTCCTGCAGCTCCCTCAGTGTTGCGGCATGTTTCTAGGCAGCCTGCATGACCAGTTTGCAAAATGTGTTGTCATCTGTCTTGGATGGCCATCTGATTATTTTCTACATTAATCTTGTCCCATACATCCTCGCCACATACATGACTGTCTGCACTGTTTGCCATGGTATATGCAATGGTGAGGTAAGTCTACATGTCCCACTTCTGCATGCTACCTGTTGGGTATGGGATCCATTCCATGGCTTCTAAGATGTGTGCAAGCCACAGCTGCCTCTGTTGCAGGTAAGTGGGCACATTTGATGGAAAAACATCTTGGACAGCAAACCATTTCTTGGTTTGACATTGAGGACCTGTAGTTGCTGGAAGGTCCATACTCATGAAGAGTGAATGCTGTCAGTACCTCAAAAGCTCCTTCCACAATATGTTATTTGGAGTGTATGCACACATATGCTTCCAGTGTTTGTTAAGGTATGTATTCCCCATATTTGCTGTCCTAACATAGGATTCCATATTACACATTCATTGCTCATGTTAGGAGCACATTAAAGGTTGTGAGGGTTGTGGAATCCGGTATTGTGATATGCTGTTGTGTAGATCTGTAACAGTTGCCATTGTAATAGTGTTACATACACTGTTTTATCACTGTATAAGGGTGATGTTTCAGACATGTTCTTATTGTAGGCCATTTGCCTCACCATTATGTTCATCTCTGTGCACACATCTTGCAATGACAGGTTGTTAGTTTTATTGCAGGATTCTTACATGCCCTTCAGATATGCCACCATGGTGAGCACTGTGATGCAGTGCAGTTACCAGCAACAATAAGTGAACATGCAAAGCATGCATTATGGGCAGGTGTGTTAAATGTGTGCATGGCAAATACCATGGCCATAACATAGGCGGTGTATTGGCAAACCTGAACAAACAGCACCATACTCACCAGCTACAGGCTGCTGCTCCAGAGGTATACCAGAGGGACCTACATAGTTGTGTGAGAGAGGTGATGTCAGTAGCCACACCTGTGGCATTGGTACAGGGTGGGAGCAGCATTACAGTACATCAACAGTACAAACCCACAATACTATAGATTATGCCCATATGTTTATTACTACAACACAGCAGCAGACCATATATATTTTATCTCACATATGCATGATTAAAATGTACAGATGCAGACAAATAAGCAACAGTGGTCTACTGATGTTCACTGTGGCCTTACCTGCATGCTCCTCATCCATTATGTGGGTAGCACCCACCTCCACAATGCTCTCCACAGGATCTTGTGTTTGTGGGTGGGCAGGTACCCTGAGGCTGGCAAGGAGCTCCTCTGCATGTGTCGGGGGGGCTGGATGGCATGACTCCCCTGTGGTTAGCTGGTCCCTCCTAACTGCAGCAGCATGCTGATGGGCATGGCGGAGTAGGTCAGTACACCGATGTTGGACCTGCTCATTACTGTGGTTATGCAGGACGACATCTTTTACCCTGTGGACGAGCTCGTTCCACAGTTCAGTCCTCTCCTGCAGATTATGGGCTGTACATCCAAACAGGGTGTGATAATGCTGCACTAGGTGTTGTATAATCACCTCATTATCATGGGGGGAGTACACCACCAAGCGCTTCAGTGACATGGTGCCTGAAAGACATAAAGAGGAAAAAAGGTCTGAGGACCTCATACTGCAAGGATATAATAGCTGTTAATACACATCTCTGTCTCCCTCCCACCATATCTGCAGAAACAATCTGAACACACAACTCAAAGGGTATGTTTACAGCAAACCTACTGTTGGGACATATATTGTGTTGTACAACAATTTGTAAAATGTGTTTGTAGTCATGTTCCATGTTGAAACACTATCATTGGTGGCCTGTTGCGAACAATCTCACCTGCATGCCATTGTAAGGGCCCCTATGGTTCCATATATGCATGTTTTCTGTTTGCTATGTGACTGCTCCAAATCTGGCATTTTGTGTTAATGGGGATATCTATGCATGCTGTTAGATATAATCCTGGAATGTGTGGACTATTACTACCCACATATGTTCTATAACTGTTACACAATAGCATGTTTGGGAAAACAGTTCCCAGCAGAACTGCCTTTCCCACCTCATCTGGTCATGTTACCAGGCCACAGCACATCTGGGACCACCCCGAGACCTCATCATCTGCTGGTCCTGCACTACCTTCAGGTGGACAACCTCAGAGGATGGTGTTCGCCTCCCCCAGGATCACACACAGACAGGATCCTATCACCTGAAGTCAGGTCCAGGGCCTGGTGCATAGGGAGCTCCACAGAGACTTGGGGGATGTGCAACACCACTTTGAGGCCCTCAGTACACAATCACAGGGTTCACATGCTCCTCCTGCACAGCCTCCAGCCCAAGCACCTTCAGGGCCATGAAGATGCAGTTGTGGCTGCCCATGGGTGGGGACCTTGAGCCCATTTTTATCATATGGGGGCTCATGAGCTTCCACATTCCAAACACCACTCCCCATCCAAGGTGTTTACCCACCACGTGTCATATACCTCCCCTTTATGCTGTCTTGTCTGTCTTCCAACCCAGCCTACCTCCCCAAATATACCTAATATTGTTCCCCAACATACCAATCTCACCTTCACAAACAAGGGCAAAGTGTTCCAAACACGGATTTCACACCAGACATAACTGTCCATTTTGCACCCACTTACTACTGTATGTATATATGTGTGTATAGATATGTACAGCACTGTCATTCAACTGTAGGGAAAATGTATTTACATATATATATATATATATATATATATATATATATATATATATATACATATAGATACACACACACACACACACACACACACACACACACACACACACATATATATATATATATATATATATATATATATATATACACACACACACACACACACACACACACACATATATATATATATATATATATATATATATACACACACACACACACACACACACACACACACATATATATCTATATCTATCTATATATATATATATATATATATATATGTGTGTGTGTGTGTGTGTGTGTATATATGTAGACATGCATGTGTGTGTGTGTGTGTGTGTGTGTATATATATATATATATATATATATATATATATAGATATATATATATATGTGTGTGTGTGTGTGTGTGTGTGTGTGTGTGTGTGTGTGTATATATATATATATATATATATGGGTCTACTTCTATTCACCAACATCCCATTTCACTGAAACCCATTTCACTGACAGCTCATTTCACTGACAAACTTTCAAGGTCGGGGCTTGCCCCACACCCCCAAATGTGGGGGCTGTGCCCCCACACCCCTAACTATATATTACAACTCCACAGTCGCACAACAGTGGGGAGGGGGGCAAATCCCAGGTTTTTGCCCTGATTACTTTTGTCAGTGAAATGAGGCTGTCAGTGAAATGGGTTTCAGTGAAATGGGATGTTGGTGAATAGAAGTAGACCCATATATATATATATATATATATATATATATATATATATATATATTTACACACACACACACACACACACACACACACACACACACACACACACACACACACACACACACATATATATATTTTTTTATTGAGTTGTATGTGTATATATATATATATATATATATATATATATATATATATATATATATATATATATATATATATATATATATATATATATATCTAGGGTGCATTCAAACATCAGGTCCACACTCTCTAACTCTCCTTCCTCCACAGCTGCACTCTTCTGCCTTGCTACAACACAGACAGGTGTCACATGTGGACACAGCCTAACATTAGGGGGGTATATATAGGGACAGATTGCAGGTAAATCTATTACACACCTATGGTGTTTGTGCATGATACATTTCATATTAACATGACTGTCCTCCAAGTGGTGGGGTCTGAAACTCATGTGCCTATCATAACGGCATTACTTCCACCACCAGC